>NW_021821307.1:0-84590 GCF_901001135.1 Rhinatrema bivittatum
TGGGGCCATCTGTTTAATACAGATGCACCATCTGAGGTCCAGGGGGCACTGCTGACTTGTAAATCAAGATAGTCTGCTTTTCTGTCCCTCTTTTGAAGTTGCATGTTCCCAGGAAAAGAGCTGTAAAATGTAGATATCTTCAAGGTTAGTTAGTTTCTCAGGGCGCTGGGAAAATGCTTGAAGTAGCAAATGTCTAAACAAATGTTCTCTGTGATCCTCGTGACCCTAAATCAAAGAAGTGCTGTTTTTAATTGCTATGCAAACTGTACGTAAGGATAGTCTTTCAATCACAAATTAAGTCAGTCCTTTAGACTACTGACTTCCTTGTGCGCATAAGAAATAAAGCCTATTATTCATAAGAAATACACTGTCTATGTTGTCCTCTGTGTCCTTGGTAAACCTTTTTATTGCAAAACTCCTGGTGAAGAATGGGGAGTTGATCTGCCAGCAGGTGATGAAATGGAGCTGGAGAGGCAAGAGCAGGTGGAGATTAAAAAAAATTTTTTTTTGATGAAATAGCCTCGTGAAACAATGCTCAGGTATCCAACCTTCTGATGTGATAGTATGCCATGCTTCTGAAAAACTGAAGCAACCAACCTTCTGGGATGGATAGGTGTGGATTCAGAGCCTGGCAGGACCGTCAAAATGACGAAAGGGTCCACATAGCAGAGTGTGGAGCTTGGCAAGGGCCTTCTCCCTGGAACTAGGACAACTGGTTACTTGTGAGCGATGAGGACCCTGCGATGAGAAATGAGATGAGTGGCAAGGGTTATACTGAAATAGGACTGTTGGACGTGATCGTGTTGCTTAGGAGAAGAAATAAAAGAGCTGCTGTTTGCCCTGGTGAGAAAGGGCTATGACAAGGCATGCATAGCTGTAGCCTGATCCTGACATGAGTAACCGCTTCCATCACGTTATCCCCAAATAGGTTGTGTCCGGAACACGGAGCATCTGCCAACTTCTCATGGACGTACTCCCACAGGCCAGAAGCTTTAAGCCAGGCTAGATATTTTGTGACGATAGCCATTTATAGATGCACAATGTTATGAATGCTGCTGCCCGCGAGCAGATTCACTCACCTGGCCGTGCTGTCTTCCCCCGACGCGGCAGGATGCTGCTGTCAGGCCTCCAACGTGGCTGGAGCTGCAGTCTTGCCTGCCCTCGCGGCCCGGAGGCCGCCCTGGATCCTCTTCTGCTCCGCGGTTGGAGCCGCGGCCTTCCTGCACCTTTCCTCGGGGCTGGGGACTGCCCCCGATGCCATGACCTTCTTCGCGGCGCTAAGGCCGCATCCCCGGGCTGGTCCAGTGGCTGTAACCGCCTCCGGGCTCCCCGCAGCGGCTGGAGCCGCTGCCGACGTCAGGACCTGCTCCCCAGGCTCTGCCGGTGTCTCTGCGCATTGACGTTAGTGCAGGCCACTGTCCGCGGTCCTGCACAGTTCTCCTGCTTCCTCTAGGCGTGCGGCCGCGCCTCTCTTCCTCATTTAAAGGGCCAGGCACAGGAAGTGTGCTGGCCTCACCTTGGGACTAATTTCCTGTACCAGCCCTATAAAGAGCTGCTTTCTTCAGTCTGTCTTCGTCTTGCATCATCGTGACTTCCCTCTGGAGGCTCCTGCCTACCAGAGCTTGTAAGGTCTTCTGTTCTGCGTGGAGCTCCTCGTCTCATCTGCCTTCTACCATGTCTTCATGTCTTGGTGTTCTGCCTGAGGTCCCAGTCCATGTTTGATGTTTCGTCATGATCGTCTTCCTCCATGTCCTGATGTGTCTTCCTGCCAGGATGTTCTTCCCTGTGTCTTCGTCTGGTGCTCCTGAGCCTTCTGTTCCTGTACGCCAGTGCTCTCGGATGGTCTATGCCCGAGAATGAGGTGGCTTGCAGGTGGGAAGTGTCCCTGCGATCCGGAGCCTCCGTTCCTGCCAGCCTTAGAGGGAGCTTCGGGTGACACCGGTCCGCAACTCAGTCCCACAGGTGGCCTGAGTAGGGCGCCCTGAGAGACAGTGCCAATGTCCATGCCTTGTGTTTTGCCAATTTGGATGTCAAGTTCCTCGTCATGCCCGTGATGCCGTCGCATCAACCCAGTGTCTTCGTCAAGGATGCCGTCGCATCGACCATAGTCCTGTCTTCGGGTCAAGGCCTCGGTCTGCCCTCAACCTCAGGCCAGACCTGCTGCTCCATGCTGCTCGCAGCAGGTCCGAAAGGGCTCGGAATGGTCGGAGAACCATTCAACTTCCAACATCCTTGGATGTTGGCCTTAGGAGCTTGCAGGCCTGGCAGAGGGTCAGTCCGTCAGCCATGCAGAGCCACCGTCCATCCTTGGCTCGGCCCGGAAGGTCTGGGCCCGGGCTGAGGCCCAAGGGCACACTAAACCACCAGAGTTTAACAGAATGCAAGGCCATATGCTGACGGTTTTTCAGCGACGGATTCGCCTTGCTCCTGAGTCTTGTCTATGTTTCTGGACTGTTTTGGGACCGGGAAAATTTTTTTTCAGGACTTTATGTTTGTGACCCGCTGGGGTGCCAGTTTTTGCCCATGTTACGACCTGCTGGAGGTGCCAGCTGTCTGGAATTCTTTTTGTAAACGAACTGCAGGAGGCACCTGCATCCAGACTTTTTATCTTGTTGGCCAGGTTGGGTTTTTACAACCTGTAGGAGGTGCCTGCTCCCCTTCTGGTGTTGCTGGTTTTTGTTTTGCCGCCCTGGGTTCCCTCCCCCAGGTCTTCTTGGTGTTTCGTGGTGCTCCTTGTCTGGGTCTTGTTTGTGTCTTGTTGTGTCTTGGTCTTTGTTGGTTGCTTGTTTATCTTGTTCTTTGTTTGTTCTTCATTTGTTTTGTTTTCTGCTTGTTGTTTTCCGCTTGTGTGTTCCCAGTCCTCGTTCCTGCGTTCTGTTCCCTTGTTCCCTTTCCTCGTTCTTCACTCTTTCGCCCTTCGCTCCTTCGCTTTCCGCTCTTTCGCTTTTGAGCTCCCTATGCTCTCCACTCCCTTGCTCTCTGTTCCCTTGCTCTCTGCTCCTTCGGCTCTCTGTCCCTTGCTCTCTGCTCCCCTTGCTCCCTCTTTGTGTTTTTTGTATTGTCGGTCGCTTCGGTCGCCGTTCGCTCGGTCGCCGTTCGCGCGGTCGCTGCTCGCGCGGTTGCTGCTTCCCTCGGTCCCGTGTTTCCTCGGTCTCGTCTGCTCTTGGTCTCTCATCATGTCTCTTGTGTTTTTGTGGTTTCCCGTTGCTTGCTCTATTTTCATGCTGTCCCCAGAGTTACCAGCTTCCATTTTTTGGGACCCTCTAATTCCTCCATCCGGTATGGACTGATACCCTTATCCTCGAACTTGTTGATAGGAGGTTTGAGGAGGGGGGCTTTTGAGGAGGGGGGTACTGTGTATGAATGCTGCTGCCCGCGGGTTTCCCTGCAAGCAGATTCACTCACACCAGGCCTTGCTGTCTTCCCCCGACACGGCAGGACGCCACTGTCGGGCCTCCAACGCGGCTGGAGCCGCAGTCTTGCCTGCCCTCGCAGCCCGGATGCCGCCCTGGATCCTCTTCTGCTCCGCGGTTGGAGCCGCGGCCTTCCTGCACCTTTCCTCGGGGCTGGGACTGCCCCCGACGCCATGACCTTCTTCGCGGCGCTATGGCTGCATCCCCAGGCTGGTCCAGCGGCTGGAGCCGCCCCCGGGCTCCCTGCAGCGGCTGGAGCCGCTGCCGATGTCAGGGCCTGCTCCCCAGGCGTCTCTGCGCGTTGACGTCGGTGCAGGCCGCTGTCCGTGGTCCTGCACAGTTCTCCTGCTTCCTCTAGGCACGCGGCCGCACCTCTCTTCCACATTTAAAGGGCCAGGCACAGGAAGTGTGCTGGCCCCACCTTGGGACTAATTTCCTGTACCAGCCCTATAAAGAGCTGCTTCTTCAGTCTGTCTTCGCCTTGCATCGTCGTGACTTCCCTCTGGAGGATCCTGCTTGCCAGAGCTTGTAAGGTCTTCTGTTCTGCATGGAGCTCCTCGTCTCGTCTGCCTTCTACCACACCTTCATGTCTTGGTGTTCTGCCTGAGGTCCCAGTCCATGTTTGATGTTTCGTCATGATCGTTTTCCTCCATGTCCTGATGTGTCTTCCTGCCAGGATGTCTTTCCCTGCGTCTTCGTCTGGTGCTCCTGAGCCTTCTGTTCCTGTACGCCGTTGCTCTCGGATGGTGTAATGCCCGAGAATGAGGTGGCTTGCAGGTGGGAAGTGTCCCGGCGCTCTGGAGCCTCCGTTCCCGCCAGCCTTAGAGGGAGCTTCGGGTGACAACCGGCTTCGTCATTGGAGTCCCTCTTTGCCTGGATCTTCCCTGCATTGTCCTGTTCTCCTCGTGGTCCGTGACCAGCCTGCAAGGGCTGTGTAGGGCGTGCAGTGGGACAGGGTGGTCCGTGACTCAGTCCAGCGGGTGGCCTGAGTAGGGCGCCCTGAGAGACAGTGCCAATGTTCATGCCTTGTGTTTTTGCCTATTTGGATGTCAGTTCCTCATCATGCCCGTGATGCCATCGCATCAGCCAGTGTCTTCATCAAGGATGCCGTCGCATCAACCCAGTGTCTTCGTCATGATGCTGTCGCATCAGCCAAGTGTCTTTGTCAAGGATGCCGTGGCATCAACTAAGTGTTGGCCTTGGGAGCTTGCAGGCCTGGCAGAGGGTCAACCCGTCAGCCATGCGGAGCCACCGTCAACCCTCAGCTCGGCCCTGAAGGTCTGGGCTCAGGCTGAGGCCCAAGGGCACACTAAACCACCAGAGTTTAACACACAAGATGTTGAATAAAAAATGTCATAAGATGAGGAGGTTAGATGTTTAGTGCAATCTCTAACATCAGCCAGTAGATGAGCCTCAGCCGACACGCAGGTTCCGGGAGTTAGGAAGCAATGCTTTGTTTCTGTTGCAGCAAGTCATAAGTATTGTGCCATCTGTACTTGATGTGATGCAGTGCGGGCAATGAGAGCTGCCAATTGAAAAACTTGCTTCCCCATGGTATCCAGGAAACTAGTCCTTCCCCCATGGGGCTGATGCACGAGATCTGGAGCACTTTGATTGGAAGAGGGCAGTTTCAACAATAATGGAACCTGGAGGGATTTGAGAACAAGTGTGTCCTGGGGCAGAGTTGCACCTTATATTTTACATTTACCGATTTTGAAACTGGGGGACTAGTCAAGGGCATGGACTAGATTTTCATTTGGGCATTCTGTAATGCATCATGTACTGGAACCACTCTTGTTTTCTTGGGTGGCTGCAGGAGCTGGAAGACTCCTTCATATATCATATGGTGGTGCTTCAACCCCCAAAAGATTAAAGCCATTAGCTCTAGCTAGTTTGGCAAGCAACAGAGAGTAGGGTGGAATTATCCGGAGGAGTGAAGCCTCTAGTGATTCTAGTGAGGCTGGAGACAAGAGGTCTTGATAAGAAGGGACTGAAGAACACACTGGATAAAATAGAAAATTGAGCGAGCTAAGAGATCTGGAACATGGCCTAGGCCATGAGGGAGAGTGCGGACGTAGCAATGACTGAGTTTTATCTGAACCAAGCAACCGAGGAAGGTGTTTGTACTGACAAGAAGTGAGCCAGAGGTGCGCATGATAGAGAAGATAAGCTGAAGGCTGCTTTGGCACGTCTATAAAAAAAAAACCTGACCACAATCCTGGGTGATAGGGTCTGACAAGTCTGGTGGCATATGTGTTTTGAGCTGAAGAAGATGAGTCAGACAAATAACTAGATTGAGTAAACCAGTCCTGAGCAAAATCAAGCACCGGCTCAACCGGAATCATTGGTTTGAACCCATGAGGTGGTATGGGAAGAGTCTGTGGTTGATACAGCATACCTGTCCCTCGAATTCATGAGTCAGCACCTTTCAATGGTTCATGACAGATGCAATGCACTAAAGTTGTCTGTGCTTTCGATGGCACAGATTTCTTCAGCGCCTTCATAACATGGCATCCTTGTATGCCTTTGGCTCAGCATCATTGTGAGACTTCGTATGCAGCGGCACCTTTGACATCGCCACAGATGGCACTGCATCCTTCGACTTTGAAGGTGCAGAGCCCTTTGAGTGTTTAGATGTTTTGAGGGTCTTGTGTGCCTTAGGAGGTTCCATTGCCGGAGGGTGTATATTTCAGCAGTGGTTCGAGCATGTGCATCCTGGAAGAATCAGAACCTCTGTGACTCGAAGATGAAGAGGCTTGAGCAGCTGTGGAGGCTCTCAGCGCAGATGACGAAGCTAGAAAAGACCCATGATTGCTCTAAGTGGTACATGGATTACCCATGGGTGAACAATGTGCCCTGGAAGGGCTACCGGGTGATATCCACCACTGGGGACAAGGAGGGGGGACCTCTGGATTCACTGTGGGAGTCCCAGCTGATGGAGTGAAGAGATTTGTGTCTGAGAAGAGGTGAATCAGCCGACTTCCTCTTAGATGACTTTTCTCGCAGGAATTCATACTTGTTCTTAAGTTTCTGACAGCAGCATGCTCTCAGAGACATGCAGCTACATGCTTTGCAGTTAGACGAGTCCTGTTGAGGTCCTAAGTGACTAGAGAGACATCGTGGAGATCCCTCGAAGACATCCTGTGGCATCTAGGACAAGGTCAGAAAGGGCAGACCCCTTTTCAGGAGCTTGTCTCAAGACATTGTGAATGGGAGCAGATCAGACCCAACTTCACAGCAACGGACAGAATGAGACTTGAGGGAGGAGTGTACAGCAGCTACTACCTCTGGCACCTACCTACACTATGGTCAGGAAAATTGCAGAAGTTTCATCTTACAGATCAGGCCTGCTTGTTGACTGACGCTGTCGGATGACGTATCCCTTCTGTGACTGGATGTCCTGCTTGTCCACGGAAAAAGTATTACAGGGAAAAACAATAACTACAAAGCATGTAATATCCGGGTCAGGGGAATCAAGTAGAGGCCTCTTGGTCAATCAACAGGTTGGAGAGAGCAATTTGTTTGATTTTGCTTCGATTCCAACAAAACTGGTTGCCGGACGAAGACAATGTGTGATGGTAAATGGAACTTCTCTCTGAAGAGAGAGCAGTTTTAAAGTGGTGTACCGCAAGGATCGGTGTTGGGACCGGTCCTGTTCAATATCTTTGTGAGCGACATTGTGGACGGAATAGAGGTAAGGTTTGTCTTTTTGCGGATGACACTAAGAATTGCAACAGAGTGGACACGCCGGAAAGGAATGGGAGAGAATGAGATGGGATTTAAGGAAGCTGGAAGAGTGGGCGAAGATATGGCAGCTGAGATTCAATGCCAAGAAGTGCAGAGTCATGCATATGGGGAGTGGAAATCCGAATGAACTGTATTCGATGGGGGGAAAAAGGCTGATGTGCACGGAGCAGGAGAGAGACCTTGGGGTGATAGTGTCTAATGATTCTGAAGTCAGCGAAACAATGTGACAAGGATGATAGCTAAAGCCAGAAGAATGCTGGGCTGCATAGGAGAGAGGAATATTGAGTAAAGGAAAGGGATTATCCCCTTGTACAGGTCCTTGGTGAGGCCTCACCTGGAGTACTGTGTTCAGTTCTAGAGACCGTATCTCCAAGAGACAGAGACAAGATGGAGGCGGTCCAGAGAGGGCGACCAAAAAGGTGGTGGGTCTTCATCAAATGACTTATGAGGAGAGATTGAAGAATCGAAATATGTACACCTCTGGAGGAAAGGAGGAGCAGAGGTGATATGATACAGACTTCCAAATACTTGAAAGGTTTTAATGATCCAAAGACAACGACAAACCTTTTCCGTCGGGAAAAAAATCAACAGAACCAGGGGTCACAATTTGAAGCTCCAGGGAGCAAGACTCAGAACCAATGTCAGGAAGTATTTCTTCACGGAGAGGGTGATGGATGCCTGGAGTTGCCCTTCCGGAGGAAGTGGTGAAGACCAGAACTGTGAAGGACTTCAAGGGGCGTGGGATAAACACTCTGGATCCATAAAGTGTAGAGGATGTGAATGAAGAGTGGGTGGCTCGCAGGAATGACGGCTACTACCTGGAGCTAATACCCTTATTCAATAAATCATACACATGGTTAATGCGACTCCACATTGCTCTAAGCTTCAATGGCAAGAGGATATGTGGAAAAAAGGATTTGCATTCACAAAAAAGTGGGGAGTAGCTTGCATTGTTACGGCGGTTACTACCCCAAACCAATAAGCCTGATACTTCACTTTCAAGCATATCCAGCATAAGCTCTCTGCTTCAATGGCAAGGGGAGAAAGACTGATACTTCACGCATATCCAGCATAGCTCTCTGCTTCATCGGCAAGGGAGAAAGACTGATATTTCATGCATATCCACATAGCTCTCTGCTTCAACGGCAGGGAGAAAGTCTGCTACTTCACTTTCAATGCATATCCAGCATAACTCTCTGCTTCAACAGCAGGGGAATGAAGAAAAGTGGATCTATATACAGACAGCAACCAACAAGGACTGAATACATAGTCTGGGGTAAACAAATAGCATGGGTGTAGCTTGCTTATTGCGGCGGTTACTACCCCTAAACTAATTAGCTAGATATTTCACTTAGATGCAGTTCCAACACTGCTCTCTACATTAATGGTGGGGGTGGAAGGGAAATAGAACCAAAAGGTTACTAAGAGCCAAGAGAAACATAAATATGAGAGAAAAAAAAAGTGCGAAACTTGTTGGGCAGACTGGATGGGCCGTTTTGGTCTTCTTCTGCCGTCATTTCTATGTTTCTATTTTACTGATGAAATAAGTCATGTGAAATACTATGCGACAATACAACCACATTAGCAAATATAAACGAACAAGGGGGAACTCAAACTCTAGGAATTTTGCAAGAGACCAATCTCTTTCAATGGGCAGAAACCAATCTGGTTTAAAATTTTCTGCATCACACATAGGGAAAGAATGTGAAAGTGGATTTTCCAAAGCAGAAAGTCCTAGATCCAGGAGAATGGGAATTGAGCAATGAGGCCTTTCACAAATGGTTCAGAGATGGGGAGCACCTCCCTAATGGAAACAAACAAGAATGCCACTGTTGTGGTAAAGTGGTTTCTAGTACAAATGTGGCCAAAGACAGATTTGGTGTATGTCTTCCCTTCATGGCCCCTAATAAGCTGCATACTAGAAAAGAGAAAGATGGATGCTCAAGTAGTTCTAGTGTCAACAGATTTGCTGAGGAGACCATAGTGTTGCGGTCCCGACTGCCCCTCTTCATGTTCGGGCTCAGGCCCGCTTACCGGTTGCTTCAGCTCCCTCAGGAAACCGCTTGAATCCAGGCTCAACAGGGCCGACGACCCGAGGAGTCTCCACGTGGAGGACGCCATTACAGGCCTATTCTTGCGTGGCTCCGCGCACGGCACGCGCGCGAGAAGGCTCCTCTTAGCGCACAGCACCCGGAGACCCAACTCCGCCTCGCCTGCTGACGTCACGCTCGGCTCCGAGATTTAAACCAGCGTCCAGTCTCCCACTAGATGCCTTGCAAC
The DNA here is from genome assembly GCF_901001135.1 of Rhinatrema bivittatum. NCBI lineage: Eukaryota > Metazoa > Chordata > Amphibia > Gymnophiona > Rhinatrematidae > Rhinatrema > Rhinatrema bivittatum. The sequence goes on from NW_021821307.1 coordinate 9,441, forward strand.
GAGGTTTCCTGCTGACTAGCTGCTTCCTGTTTCCTGTTTGCTGCTCTCGTTGTCTCCTGGTTCCTGATCCTGGTTTGCCTCACGGACTTCTCGCTAGCCTGCTGCCTGCCTTGATCCCGGTTTGCCTCACGGACTTCTCGCTAGCCTGCTGCCTGCCTTGTTCCCGGTTTGCATCACGGACTTCTCGCCAGCCTGCTGCCTGCCTTGATCCCGGTTTGTCTCACGGACTTCTTGCTAGCCAGCTGACTGCCCTGATCCCGGTTCGCCATTTCGGAATCCTCTGCCAACCAGTCACCGGTCTTGGCTACGGCCGCCACGGACTGTGGCTCCGGCCTGCTACGCGGCCTAGCCTCCTTCCCACGGCCGGTTCAGACTCCGCCTTCTTCAGAGACCCACCGGCTACCCAGTCCCTCTGCCTCCCCATTGGCAGCCATTTTTTAACTCTCTGATCTCTCTGGACTATCTTGAACTGTGCTAGTCCCCCGGGCCCCTCCCGGGGAGATTCCAGGCTACGGTTGTTCCTGCCAAGCTCTGACTCCGCCTCCCAGCCTGCTCTGTGTGTACCTGCAGGTCGGCCCAAGGGTCCACCTCTTGCTTGCCCATTGCCCAGTCACAACCGTTTGCAAGGCCATGGACCCAGTGGGACGTCCCCACTTTTACAGGCCAGTTCCCGGATGGCGCAGCGCCCTCCAACAGCAGCAGCATTGCATCGACGCCCTAGCAGCCACTGTGGAACAGCTGGTCTCCCGCCTGGAGACAAACCCCGCCAAATCCACGTCCAGCTCCGCCTCCCGCTCCAGTCTCCAACCCCACTCCAGAGACCCAGTTGCCTGCCCCGACTTGCTATGCTGGGGACACCAAAGCATGCCGAGGCTTCCTAAACCAATGCCACGTCCGGTTCACCCTGCGGCCGGCACAGTTTCCCTCGGACTCCGTCAAGGTGGCTTACATCTTTTCCTTACTGGATGGTAGGGCATTGGATTGGGCCTCTCCCATGTGGGAGCGGCAGGACCCTCTTCTGCACAACCTCCAGGAATTTGTGCTTAACTTTCGCCAAGCTTTTGACGACCCTGCTCGTCAAACCACAGCTGCTTCTGACTTTTGCACCTCAGGCAAGGGGTGCGTTCAGTGGCGGACTATACCATAGATTTCCGCACCCTTGCCATGGAAGTCACTTGGCGGGATGACTGCCTTCGGGGATATCCTTGAAGGTCTGGCTAGCCGTATCAAGATGAAGCCTGGCCGGTCGGGATCTCCCGGAGGATCTCAACGATTTAATCGACATCAGCTTGGAAGGGTAGACCGCCGGCTCCAGCAACGAGACAAGGAGTCGCGCTCTTCCCGAAGGTCTCCTCCGGCTTCCCCAGGACACACTTGGCCTATGGCCCCCAAGGTACCCTCCGCTTTCCGTTTCGCTCGGGAGCCAATGCAATTGGGCAGTCTCCGTTGTCTACAGAGGAGAAGCAGAGACCACCGGACTCAAGGCCTTTGTCTCTACTTGCGGAGGAAAGGGCCACTTCCTTGCCAGATGCCCGGAGCGTCCGGGAAACGCCCGTGCCTAGGTCATTCCGAGGAGCTACTCCTAGGCTATACGGGCTCAGCTCCTCAATGCACCATACCGGTGAGACTCAAATACCCCGGAGGGGAACTCCAGACCCGCGCCTTCCATCGATTCTGGGACCGAGGGTAACGTTATAGTAGCGGACTTGGTCAACCAACTATCATTACCCACATGGCTCCAGGACCCTCCACTGCGCGTTTCTTCTATCCGAGGCACCTTGCTCCCTGGGCCCATCTCCTGCTGTACGGATCCACTGACCCTCCAGACCGGCCTGCTTCATACTGAAGAAATCTCGCTGCTGTTTTGGAACGGCTGTACACCCTCTGATCCTGGGCCTACCATGGCTGCGCCGCCACTTGTGTGATCCAATGGGACACACTCCAGTTGACCCAGTGGAGTCCCTTTTGCTTCACACATTGTCTGCAGATACCGCGTCCTCTGCCACCGATCCAGCTCTGCTCGTCCCTTCTGCTCCCAGAGCCGTACCAAGCCTTCGCGGATGTATTTCCAAAGAGATGGCTGAAATCCTACCGCAACACAGACCGTTTGACTGCCATTGACCTGCTTCCCGGTACCACACCTCCTCGAGGCGGGTATACCCGTTGTCCTTGCCAGAGACAACCGCCATGTCCCAGTACATTGCCGAGAACCTCGCTAAGGCTTCATTCGCCCTTCGCTCCCCTGCCGGGGCCGGCTTCTTTTTGTAGGAAAGAAGGACGGTTCGCTCCGCCCTTGTATCGACTACCGGGGCCTAAATGCCATTACCAAGAGAGACCGCTACCCACTTCCATTGATCCCCGAGCTCTTGGATAGGCTCCAAGGGGCCAAACTCTTCACTAAGCTAGATCTTCGAGGGGCCTATAACCTTGTTCGCATACCCCCGGGACGAATGGAAGACTGCCTTCAACACCAGGGATGGGCACTACGAGTACCTGGTGATGCCCTTCGGACTTTGCAACGCCCCGGCAGTCTTCCAAAACCTCATGAACGAGGTCTGCGTGAGATGTTACACTCACACGTCATCGTATACTTGGATGACGTCTTGATCTTCTCCAAGGATCTGGAATCCCATCGTCGACACGTCAGACAAGTGTTACAAGCCCTCAGGGACAACCACCTTTACGCCAAGCTCGAGAATGCGTCTTCGAGGCAGAATCCTTACCCTTCCTGGGGTACATCATCTCCTCCACGGGCTTCGGATGGACCCTGAGAAAGTCTCTGCCATCACGAACTGGCCCCGCCCGGGTGGCCTCAAGGCGCTGCAAAGGTTCTTGGGGTTTGCTAACTTTTACAGACATTTCATCCCTCGCTACTCCCACCGAGTCGCCCCCCTTACTGCTCTGACCCGCAAGGGAGCCAATATCAAAACTTGGCCCGACACTGCCATCGAAGCATTCGCCGATCTGAAAAAGGCATTCCTGACTGACACCTGTCTCCGCCATTCGGACCCGCATGCCCCTTCATAGTGGAGGTCGATGCCTCCAGCGTTGCCGTCGGGCCGTCCTCAGCCAGCATAATTCTTCGGGTCAACTCTTGCCCTGCTCCTATTACTCCAAGAAGTTCTCACCAGCTGAAGCCAACTACTCCATTGGGGATAAAGAACTACTGGCCATCAAGCTCGCCTTCGAGGAATGGAGACAATGGCTCGGGGCTAACCACCCGGTCATAGTATACACCGACCATAAGAACCTGGGGTTTTTGTCCCAAGCCCAATGCTTGAACCCCCGTCAGGCTCGGTGGTCCCTGTTTTTTAGTCGCTTCGACTTCATGCTCCACTATCGCCCCGCGGCCAAGAACGTCCGGGCTGACCCCCTGTCCCGGTCCTCCCTGTCCGAGGAGGATCCAGAGCCTCCACAGTACATCCTGGATCCCGACAGGTCCGACTCTCGCCATGACCGTCCTCACGCAAGACAGAACCGTGGTCCCCCGACGCCAACAACTGACAGTTTTGTGTTGGGCCCACGATTCTTTTACCGGGGGTCATGCCGGTTGTGAGCGAACTTGGAACTCCTTAACCGGTACTACTGGTGGCCCAACGTGCGGCAAGACGCCCGCACATACGTGAACTCTTGCCCTACCTGCGCTCGACAGAAGCCCAGTCCAGGTCTCCCGTGTGGCCTTCTGCAACCTCTTCCGATTCCCACGGAGCCATGGACTCATCTCGCTACGGACTTCATGGTGGATCTGCCGCCATCACATGGGAAGACCGTAATCTGGGAAACCGTGGATCGCTTCTCCAAGATGGCCCACTTTGTGCCCTTACCCAAGTTGCCCTCTGCACCCGAACTGGCCCTTCTCTTTGCACAACACATCTTCCGGATTCAGGGGCTTCCCCTGGACATTGTTTCTGACTGGGGCCCCCAATTCACTGCTCGCTATTGGAGAGCTCTCTGCAAATGCTTTAAAGTCAAGCTCAACTTCTCTACCGTCTTTCATCCACAGAGCAATGGACAATCTGAAAGGATGAACCGCACCCTAAAGACCTTTCTGCGTGCGTTCGTTAACGAAAGGCAGGACAACTGGACTGAGCTCTTACCCTGGGCCGAGTTCGCATACAATAACCAGTGCCATGCTGCTACCAGAGCCTCGCCCTTCCAGCTGGTGTATGGGAAACAGCTCAAACCTCCGCTACCCATCACCACGCCCAGTGCTTCTCCAGCCGCGCAACTCACCCCACAGCAACTACAGTCTCTTTGGCAGACCACCCAGACCAAGCTGGGCGCCTCTGCCTCGGCCAGACAGGTGGCCAACCGCCATCGGCGACCGCCCCGTTGTACCAGCCCGGGGACCGGGTTTGGCTAAGTACAAGAAACATCCACCTGAGACTGCCATCTAAGAGATTCGCGCCCAAGTTCTGTGGACCCTTCCGGGTAGCCGAGAGGGTGGGCCTCGTCCTACCGATTACGGTTACCGTCCTCCCTGCGGATCCACAATGTCTTCCACGTCTCTCTGCTAAAACCTTTGGTCCTCTCACGCTTCCACCGTCGACTCCCGGACACTCCCCGCACGCCGAGGCAGAAGATCCCACGTTCCAGGTACGCGACGTGATTGACGTGCGCTTTTGCAATCAGAGATGGGAATATCTCCTGGCCTGGGAGGGTTGCGGCGACAAGGATAATACCTGGGAACCCGCTCGCAACATCCTGGACAAGTCCCTTCTTCGACAGTTTCACCTTGACCACCCGGACAAGCCTGGTCCTTTGAAGAGGGGCCGTAAAGGGGGGGGGGGTACTGTTGCGGTCCCGACCGCCCCTCTCATGTCGAGCTCAGGCCCCGTACCGTTGCTTCAGCTCCCTCAGGAAACCGCTTGAATCCAGGCTCAACAGGGCCGTCACCCGAGGAGTCTCCAGTGGAGGACGCCATTACAGGCCTACTCTTGCATGGCCCCCGCGCGCGCGAGAAGGCTCCTCTTAAGCGCACAGCACCTGGAGACCCGACTCCGCCTCGCCTACTGACGTCACGCTCGGCTCCAGATTTAACCGGCGTCCAGTCTCCCACTAGATGCCTTGCAACGAGGTTTCCTGCTGACTAGCTGCTTCCTGTTCCTGTTTGCTGCTCTCGTTGTCTCCGTTCCTGATCCCGGTTTGCCTCACGGACTTCTCGCTACTGCTGCCTGCCTTGATCCCGGTTTGCCTCACGGACTTTCTCGCTAGCCTGCTGCCTGCCTTGTGATCCGGTTTGCCTCACGGACTTCGCAGCCTGCTGCCTGCCTTGATCCTGGTTTGTCTCACGACTTCGTAGCTAGCCAGCTGACTGCCCTGATCCCGGTCGCCATTCGGATCTCTCTGCCAACCAGTCACCGGTCTTGGCTACGGCCGCCACGGACTGTGCTCCGGCCTGCTACGGGGCCTAGCCTCCTTCCCACGGCCGGTTCAGACTCCGCCTTCTTCAGAGACCCACTGGCTACCCAGTCCTCTGCCTCCCCATTGGCAGCCATTTCTGAACTCTCTGATCTCTCTGGACTATCTTGAACTGTGCTAGTCCCCAGGGCCTGGGTCCCTACGGGCCCCTCCCGGGGGGATTCCAGACTACGGGTGTTCCTGCCAAGCTCTGACTACCGCCTCCCGGCCTGCTCTTTATGTACCTGCAGGTCGGCCCAAGGGTCCACCTCTTGCTTACCCATCGCTCAGTCACAACACATAGTATGCAGATTTAATGAGGTTAACAGTGGACAACCTACTACACTTGCAGGAGTTTCAGGACTATATTCCACCAGGGACCCAATAATAATGGAAGACCTTTTATCTTGTAGCATGGCTGTTGAGGTGAAAAAATTAGTTAAGAAAGGTTATTCACCCACAGTAATGGCTGCAATGTTAAAAGCAAAAAAAGCAATCTACTTTAATATACATACGTGCTTGGTGATACTTTGAAGCTTTTGTAATGTTTCCTCCATCTCACATGGCAGTCTCTGATTTTGGATATTAGCTGCCGTTGCCTTCTAGAGACGAAGAGTGAAAGGTCGCTGTAGCATTTCATCCTGATATTGCTCATTTTCTAAGATATGCCTTCCTTTGAGAGCAGTGGTACCACATTGGAATCTGAATTTAGATCTAAAAGCATTAATATCACATTTTGAGACTTTAAAGCATATCACTATCAAAGATCTAACTTTAAAAGTCTTTTTAATAGTTACTTCAGCAAGATGATTATCTGAACTACAGGCATTAATATGTAGAGATCCCTTTTTACAGATAAAGATTCTGTATCAATAGCACTGGTATCTTCCTTTTGTCAAAGGTAATATCTTCTATTTTAATCAATCCATTACTTTACCTGGATTTGCATAAAAGAATATCAAGGGAAGACCAAATCTTTAACATTACAAGATGCAAGATAAATAATTAAATGTTGCACATGTGGACCCTTAGGCCGAGGTGCAGTTGGCACTGCCTGTGGCGAGGAGCCCTGCAGGTCCCCACTGTTGGCAGGTAGACCTGAATGAAGCAGAAGCCCAACTGGAGCTTCGCCAGTACCAGCCTACATTCCCCTCAGGTTGAGCCCTTTGGTGTCGGGGCCAACTGGTCTTAGGTACGGGCCTCTGTGGAGGTGAAGATCCATCGAAATGTTGAGATTACTTACCTGGTAATCTTCTTTTCCTTAGTGTAGACAGATGGACTCAGAACCAATGGGTATAGTGTGCTCGTGCTAGCAGTTGGAGACGGATCTGACGCCAGCACGGGGTATATAGCCCCACAGGAAGCGCAGCGAATCAGTAATCTTCCTTGCAAAAACTGTTATGGATGTGTGTACTGACGCTCAGTGAAAAGTGAAAACAGGATTCCCCTGACCGATTGACAGTGGCTGGAGACCGCCAGCATTCACAACCGGAAAGCGCTGATACAGGTAGAGTGTACGCTCTTATGTAAACAGATGACATGGCTTACCTGGAACAGGTGAAAACACATGTACACAGGCAGCTGGGCGAGATGCTGAGTCCATCTGTCTACACTAAGGAAAAGAAGATTACCAGGTAAGTAATCTCAACATTTCCTGGCGTGTAGCCAGATGGACTCAGAACCAATGGGATGTACAAAAGCTTTAATCCCCGCCGGGGTGGGAGGCTGCCTGAGGACCATGCAATACCGCCCTTTGCAAAAGCCGAGTCCTCCCTGGCCTGGACATCCAGACGGTAGAACCTGGAAAAGGTATGAAGGGAGGACCACGTCGCTGCTTTACAGATCTCTGTCGGCGACAGCATCCTGGATTCAGCCCAAGACGCTGCTTGCGCTCTGGTAGAATGAGCCTTAACCTGTAGAGGCGGAGCCTTCCCAGCCTCCACGTAGGCTGCCCTGACAACTTCTTTAATCCAGCGGGCAATGGTGGGCCGAGAGGCCGCTTCACCTTGCTTCTTCCCGCTGTGTAGGACGAACAGGTGGTCCGTCTTTCGCAGGTCTTGTGTCACGGCCAGATACTGGGGCAGCAATCTGCCGATGTCGAGATGGCGTAATAAACGGCCTTCTTCAGATTTCTTCAAACCTACCGTGGTAGGCAAGGATATAGTTTGGTTAAGATGAAACTGTGAAACCACTTTAGGGAGAAAGGAGGGAACCGTCCGAAGCTGGATAGCCTCCGGAGTGATTCGTAGAAAGGGATCACGGCAGGACAGTGCTTGCAGCTCCGAGATGCGGCGTGCAGAAACACACCGCCAGCAAGATCACCAACTTCAAGGTGAGAGACCGGAGAGACAAGCCCCGAAGGGGTCGGAAGGTGGATCCCGCGAGGAAATCCAAACAAGATAAGGTTCCATAAGGGCACAGGCCACTTTAGTGGCGGACGAATATGCTTGACACCCAGCAGGAAACGAGAGACATCTGGGTGCTTGGCGATGGTCTCTGCCATCCCTCCTGGGACCATAGCAAGACAGTGCCGCTACCTGAACTTTGATGGAGCTGAGGGAGAGACCCTTCTGAAGCCCATCCTGCAGAAAATCCAACACAATAGGTATGGTGGTGGCATGTGGATTGGTGCCGTGAGTGTCGCACCATGCTTCAAAACACTCTCCAGATCCGTACGTAGGTGAGGGATGTGGAAAACTTGCGAGCTCAGAGGAGTGTATCAATCACGGGCCCCGAGTAACCTCTTTTCTTCAGTCTAGCCCTCTCAAGGGCCAGACCGTAAGAGAGAATTGAGCCGGGTTCCTCGTGGAGGATGGGGCCTGACGTAGAAGGTCCGGAGAGGAAGAATCTAGAATGAGAAAAAAGAGAAAATTAAAGTAGGCCTTGGAAAGCACGCTGAACCAGTGTGTAGGCACTCCAAACTGCTTTGGAGATGGAAATTACTGAATCGCTGCGCTTCCTGTGGGGCTATATACCCCGTGCTGAGTCAGATCCGTCTCCAACTGCTAGCACGAGCACACTATACCATTGGTTCTGAGTCCATCTGGCTACACGTCAGGAAATGAAGTAGTTGTAGGCCAGCACGAAGAAGGAAGCAGAGTCGAACAAGCAGTGGTCGGAGCAGGCAGTAATCGCCAAGGTCAGGTTCAGGCTGTGGTCAGAGGCAAGCAGTGTTTCAGCAGTGTTGCTGAGGCAGTGGTTAGGGCAGGCAGAGTTCAGTTAGAAGCGGAAGCAGGCAGTGGTCAGAGGCAGGCGGATGTCAAGCAGCATCAAGGTCCAAACCAAAGTCAAGCCGGGAGTCCATTCTGAATGAGATGAAGAAGGGAGGATGAGGAACCACAGGAGCAGGACAAGACACCGAAGACAGATTAAGAGGATACTGACCACAAAGACAAGAACACTGAAGACAATCCAGACTGCCAGGGGTCAGGACACAGGAACTCAGGAAGACACACAGCGAAGACAGGAAGGAGGAATCAGGAATGCAGAGGCAAAGCTCTTCTCTAATGGAGTCGACCTGTTGCCGAGGCATTGGAGGGGTGTCCAGGCAGGATCTTTATACAGAGGGATCCGTGATGCTAAATGGTGCCGAAGAGGATTTTCTGCCTTGGGCTCTTTAAAATCCTGGCTGGTCAGGTGTGCATGCGCCTAGGGAGGCTCTGCATTAGGGCTGGTGACAGTGGGTGTTGGCTTAGCTGTGCTGTTGCGGATGGCCGATTCTTTGGGGAGCCATATGCCGGGCTGGAGGTAAGAGCAGTAATTTGTGGGACAGGCCCACGGATCGCCAAATGGAAACAGGATGCTGGGCTTGAAGGACCCTTGGTCTGACCCAGCATGGCAATTTCTTATGTTCTTATGTTAATATTTGGAGGTGACCAATTCATTTTGCAAAGTAGGCTATTTTGTTTGGAGATTCATGCAAGGGGGAAGCAATATTCAAGCTAATGATACTGCAACATTGCTCTCTGCATCGAAGGAGTGTGGTAGTTGGGGGGGGGGGGGGAGGGGGTGGAAGGAAGACGAATTTGGAGTCAGAGACAACCAACACAAGCCATGACTTTTTTACAGTCTTTGGAACCGATGAGCAGACAATAAGGAAAAACCACTGAACTGCTTGTACAGCCAAGTCCAGAAGCAAAGCATGTCAAGCATCACCGACTGATACACAGCACTTCATTTTATAGCACTAACCAAAACTTGGTCAAAAAAGACTGCTACAGTGATTATAAATCAAATGTCTAATAATTTATATATGACTTTTTTTCAATACCTAGAATGACCCAACGGGATGGGGAATAATGCTAATAATTAAGAAAACATTTATGATGAAACTCGTTGCCTCATAATCTTCCACATCAATACGAAGTCGCTTTGTTTGATTCAACCAATGTTCAAATTTGTTTAGTTTATTGTCCACCCGGACTGCTAGAGTTCAATATTTCCCCATTGATAGAATTTTTCATCTCAAACCTTAGTCACAACAAACCAACTGTTATCCTAGGAGACTTCAACCTTCATACTGATGTTACACCTTTATCAAATGCTTGTCAAACTCTCTTAGATGCACTCTCTTAGATGCCCTTGGTTTCACATTAATAACTAACAACGCGACCCATAAAGCGGGACACACCCTCGACTTAATCTTCATTAACAAAGCAGCTATGGTCTGATTTGTCAGTAAAATTTACGCCTGTTCCCTGGTCCAATCACTATTTGTTATGTTGCTCTACATCCTTCGACCTCCATCAAAGCCATTTAAATACTAATCCCATTACATTTAGTTATCGCCCACCTTTCCCTATCCACCTATTACAAAATGAACTAGAAAACCAATTAAAAAATATAGATTGTTCTAAACATCGATACGGCCACCAAATCCTGGTCTCATATTACCTCAGAGATTGCAAACTCCATTAACCCAGTAAGAACCAAATATATCGATAATTCAAAAAATAAAAAATCTAATCCATGGTACAACTCACAACTCAAAGACGCCAAACTCGTTCTAAGGAAAAAAGAAAAAATCTGGCAAAAAAAGAAATGTTAACCTTAACAAATTATCATATATAGCTGGCCTATTATAACAACTTGATAAATAAAACTAAAAAAGAATACTTTAGTAAAAAAAATACAAAATTTTTCACACAATCCAAAAACCCTTTTTAACATAGTAAAAAAATTGACCTGTGAGAACACCCCATCTAACGCCAACACTAATATAAGCTTAAGTCAAGAACTGGCCAAATTCTTTAAAAACAAAATTACGAAATTGACTGAAAATCTTGACAAAACATCTCAGCAAGACATCGCACTGACTAGTAAAGATGTAACTAACTGGGCCAAATTTGAAATGGTCTCCATTTCTGAAGTCAAAGGACTAATTAAAACTCTAAATCCAGCAAATCACTCACTTGATAAGATACCCATAGTAGCACTAAAAGAATTAACACAGACGCTCCGTCACAGCAATTATTAACAAATCTTTAGAAGAAGGCACTCTACTGGAACTATTTAAATTAGCAATCATTAAACCCATCATCAAAAAAAAGAACTTAGACCTTACTGACCTTAACAAATACCGTCCTATTTCAAATTTATCTTTCCTGGCAAAACTAATTGAGAAAGTAGTTTTAAAGCAACTGTCAGAATACTTGGAAACTAATGATATCATCTATCCAACACAGCATGGTTTCAGAAAACATTTCAGTACAGAGACTCTCCTCTCTCTAACAGACACTAGCATGAAAGGTTTCGACAATGGGCATAGATATTTCCTTATTCTACTTGATCTTTCTGCAGCTTTCGATACGGTCAATCATAAAACTCTCATTCGTAGACTATCTGAAATTGGTCTCACCGGTTCCACTCTATAATGGTTCACATCTTATCTTGGCAATAGAACGTTTCAGGTAAACATCAACTCCTTTAAATCCGAAACAATAATGCTTGATACAGGTATACCGCAAAGCTCTTCTCTCTCAGCTACTCTTTTCAATATTTATTTGCTTCCATTATGCCAACTCCTTTCTGGACTTGGACTAACATACTATATCTATGCTGATGACATCCAGATTCTCATTCCGGTTTCCGACACCATTGAACAAGCTTTTAAACTAACTGAACGTTATCAAACAACTATTAACCCATATGAGACTCAGTATTAATCTCGAAAAGACAGAATTTATTTTACTTGAAACGAAAATTTTGGCATCAAATGTAAACAGTACTACGCAGCTTGAGAAAATTTCGAATTAAATTAAGTGATAAAGTAAGAGATCTTGGCATCGGATCGATCCCGAGCTAAATTTTAAAAAGCACATTTCAATTAAGATTAAAGAAGGATTCAGTAAACTTCTAATGCTAAAGTGCCTTAAACCACTTCTACATCGTAACGATTTTAGAACAATTTTGTAATCACTAATTTTTACTGGCACTGACTACTGCAACTCCCTCATGTTAGGCTTACCTAAATCTACGATCCGACTGTTACAGATTCTTCAAAATGCAGCTGCTAGAATTCTAACTGGATGCAAAAAATCAGATCACATTACTTCCATTCTAAAAACACTACACTGGTTACCGGTTGAAAAATGCATCGAGTAGAAGGTACTCTGATTTCTACATAAAGGGGCGGATTTTAAGAGCCCTGCTCGCCTAAATCCGCCCAAATCCGGGCGGATTTAGGCGAGCAGGGCCCTGCGCGCAGGTGAGCCTATTTTACATAGACCTACCGGCGCGCTCAGAGCCCCGGGACTCGCGTAAGTCCCGGGGTTTTCTGAGGGGGGCGTGTCGGGGGCGGGCCCGAACCGCGCGGCGTTTTCGGGGCGTGTCGGGAGCGTTCCGGGGCGGGCCCGGGGGCGTGGCCGCGCCCTCCGGACCCGCCCCCAGGTCGCATCCCGGCGCGCTAGCGGCCCGTTGGCGCGCGGGGATTTACGCCTCCCAGAGGGAGGCGTAAATCCCCCGACAAAGGTAAGGAGGGGGTTTTAGACAGGGCCGGGGCGAGTGGGTTAGGTAGAGGAAGGGAGGGGAAGGTGAGGGGAGGGCGTTAGAGGATTCCCTCCGAGGCCGCTCCGATTTCGGAGCGGCCTCGGAGGGAACGGGGGTAGGCTGCGCGGCTCGGCGCGCGCCGGCTATACAGAATCCATAGCCTTGCGCGCGCCGATCCAGGATTTTAGCGGCTACACGCGTATCTACTAAAATCCCGCGTACTTTTGCTTGCGCCTGATGCGCCAGCAAAAGTACGCCTATTCGTGCGGTCTGAAAATCTACCCCAAAGCTATATATGGCAATCAGGTAGAATGGCTAAATACCGTGGTCTGTCTCCATACACCACAACGCAACCTTAGATCTTCCAACAAAGGACTATTATCAATACCCTCATTAGCGATAGCTCGTCTTACTACAGTCAGAGAAAGTTCAATCTCATTAGCAGGACCTGGATTGTAGAATACTCTTCCAACAAACATAAGATTACAGAGCGATTTAAAACTGTTCAGAAAACAACTTAAAACCTGGCTCTTCAAGCAAGCCTATAAGGATGGCATTGGCTAAACTCAGTTTATTCCACCTACACTGCACTATTTTAATTATGTTATTAACTGGGTTTAGTTTTGATGACTTTTTACTGACTTTTTAGTTTTTTGATTATTTTTTAATGTTAAGTATTTACATTTGTTATTGTACCTTAATTATTATTTTATTGTGCTTTTAGGAATTTGAAGGCTGGTACTTAGATATTTTAATTTAATTAATAATTCTCTTTAATTTATACTATGTTATACTTTAGACATTTTTGTTTAAATAATTATTTTTATTGAATTTTAGTATTATTTTATTATTTTACAGACTGTTATTTTGTTTCCTATTATTCTTGTTTGTAAACCATTGTGACAGCTTGTTCCAAACAATGGTATAAAAAAGTTTATAAATAAATAAACATAGGGGTAACCTGCTTGGCGCGGCAAATGCTACCATGGGAAGCTTGCTGGGAACACCAGATGGCGTTTGGTCCTTTTCTGCTGTCATTTCTGTGTTTATGTTTTGTATGATAGAAAGTGGCTAAAAGAGACAAAGGAAAAAAAAGTACAGGACATAGTAAAAGCACACTCTAAAGGCACATTTCTCTAATTGGACAGAATTAAGTGCTATAAGTCCTGTTGACATTTGTAAAGCAGCTATGTGGTCCTCTTTACATATGTTTTCAAGACATTATAGACTGGATGTTTTTGCAAAGACAGGTGGCAAGCGTCTTGAAATGGGACTGACATCCTCCCACCCGTGTAATTGAGCTTTGGTACTTCCCAAGTGTTCTGGACTGGTGTTGCAGAAAGAGAAGGAAGACAATTAAATTTACCTGATAATTTTATTTTCTTTATTTCTGCTACACCAGTCCAGAATGTCATACTAAATTAAAAAAAAAAAAATTCAACAGGAGTTTGTGAGAAGACTTCTTTTTAGACATAAGAACATAAGAAATTGCCATGCTGGGTCAGACCAAGGGTCCATCAAGCCCAGCATCCTGTTTCCAACAGAGGCCAAAAACCAGGCCACAAGAACCTGGCAATTACCCAAACACTAAGAAGAACCCATGCTACTGATGCAATTAATAGCAGTGGCTATTCCCTAAGTATAATTGATTAATAGCCATTAATGGACTTCTCCTCCAAGAACTTATCCAAACCTTTTTTGAACCCAGCTACACTAACTGCACTAACCACATCCTCTGGCAACAAATTCCAGAGCTTTATTATGCGTTGAGTGAAAAGAATTTTCTCCGATTAGTCTTAAATGTGTTACTTGCTAACTTCATGGAATGCCCCCTAGTCCTTCTATTATTTGAAAGTGTAAATAACCGAGTCACATCTACTCGTTCAAGACCTCTCATGATCTTAAAGACCTCTCATATCCCCCCTCAGCCGTCTCTTCTCCAAGCTGAACAGCCCTAACCTCTTCAGCCTTTCCTCATAGGGGAGCTGTTCCATTCTCTTTATCATTTTGGTTGCCCTTCTCTGTACCTTCTCCATCGCAACTATATCTTTTTGAGATGCGGCGACCAGAATTGTACACAGTATTCAAGGTGTGGTCTCATCATGGAGCGATACAGAGGCATTATGACATTTTTCCGTTCTATTAACCATTCCCTTCCTAATAATTCCTAACATTCTATTTGCTTTTTTGACTGCTGCAGCACACTGAGCCGACTTTGTAAGTTAAAAAAAAAGGGTGTTTTAATTAACAATTCAGTACTGTTATATAAGTTTTGAAGTTTACTGATCTTAACTGCTTCTGCACATAGCATATGGGGTATTAGTAATGTCATAAATATAAAACAAGGCTGGAAGAGGGACAAACCCAAGTGCTGTTGACTAATTGAGCAGAATTAAAGGAAATATAATTATCAGGTAAGTTTAATTTTTCTTATAGGTATACAAAAAGGATCTAGGCCACAGACTCCACCATCATACTGAAAGAGACAACTCTGTCCTTCAGTTATGGAGTGTGCAGCTTTGGCTTTATTCTAGCAGTATCTAAATCAGCTTTCTTTATCCTTCTATATTAGTCCAGATGTCAGTTTGTGCCACTCTTTCCAGTCTGAAAAAGGCTTCCCTCTAATTTTTCCTCCCTTCTCCTGAGCCATAAGGCTGTGCCTGGTTTTTATTTGTTAAAACTGTGGGGGGAAAAAGGCACAACCGTTTGCCATCTGAGGGACTTCAGGCTAAGGTAGGAGAGATGGATGAAATGATGGTATCTCTTCAGATATGCAGGAAGCGCTCAATTATTTGCAATGCATATAGATTTCACTGTAAGGACTGGGAGGGGGAAGCCTTTAAATTTTGTAGGGAAGTGAGGGAGAAGAGGGCAGCACGTAGAGTCATATTCTCCTTGAGTGTTGCAGGGGCAGTCTTTTCCTGCAGTTGTGCTCGCTGCTGTGGTTAGTGGCCATATTGGAACCGCAAGAAAGGGGCCTTCTATACTGGTTCCAATCAATGGCTTCTCAGGTTGAATTCAAAGAGGAACAGTGCCCATTTCTTCAGGTAGTGTTTCTTTCTTCCATGCGCTTCTATTGCAAACACTTCACAAACTCCATGGCATCAGGCCCTTTTATGAGAGTGTAGCCCTGAGTTTTTCTCCTGCAGGATCCTCTCCCTGAGAAAGCTTGGGAATCCAGAGCAAAAGAAAAAAGTCAAGGATTATGAGGGGCGAAAGTCCTGAATTTTCAGATGTCACTTATGGACATTAAGGGGCGGATTTTAAAAGGCGCGCGAATAGCCTACTTTTGTTTGCGCTCCAGGCGCAAACAAAAGTACGCTGGATTTTAGTAGATACGCGCGGAGCCGCGCGTATCTGCTAAAAACCTGGATCGGCGCGCGCAAGGCTATGGATTTTGTATAGCTGGCGCGCGCCGAGCCGCGCAGCCTACCCCCGTTCCCTCCAAGGCCGCTCCGAAATCGGAGCGGCCTCGGAGGGAACTTTCCTTTGCCCTCCCCTCACCTTCCCCTCCCTTCCCCTACCTAACCCACCCGCCCGGCCCTGTCTAAACCCCCCCCTTACCTTTGTCGGGGGATTTACGCCTCCCGGAGGGAGGCGTAAATCCCCGCGCATCAGCGGGCCTCCTGCGCGCCGGGCCGCGACCTGGGGGCGGGTACGGAGGGCGCGGCCACGCCCCCGGACCGCCCCGGGCCGTAGCCACGCCCCCGTACCCGCCCCCGACACGCTGCCGACACGCCCCCGAAACGCCGCGACGACCGGGCCCGCCCCCGACATGCCCCCCACGGAGAACCCCGGGACTTACGTGAGTCCCAGGGCTCTGCGCGCGCCGGGAGGCCTATGTAAAATAGGCTTCCCGGCGCGCAGGGCCCTGCTCGCGTAAATCCGCCCGGTTTTGGGCGGATTTACGCGAGCAGGGCTCTGAAAATCCGCCCCTAAGGTTTTAATGGACAGTGGCAGTGAAGGAGAGGAGAAGGAGGAGGAATGTTCTAGGGAACAAGATAATTCAGCTATGGTTTGGTTGTTCCTTGCCTAGTCTGGGGTACTAGTATGACCAATTCCAAGTGATTCGCAATCCTTCTCAGAATCTCTCTTAATAGACAAGGTGGAAACATACAGGGGTGCATTTCTGGGCTAAACTTGTGCCAATGCATCGATCCTCATTCTCTTTGGCTGAAGAAGTACTTTGCTTGGGCAGTTTTGTGAGTCACCATTAGATCCCACTGGGGATGCCCCCAGCTGGTCACTAGTTGAAGGCCTCCTGTGCCAGCTCCTATTCTCCTGGATCTAATATCTAGCACTTAAAAGGTCTGCTTTTATGATAAGTGCTCCTGCTTCGCATGTGGCTAATATTTCCAGCAGAGGGTCTTCTGCCCATCTTAAAAGGCATTCTGCTTCTCTTGGCATCTGTGTATGCTCTTTGTTTCCCCCTTGCCTATTGATATAAGCTACTGCTGTTGCATTGTCTAACAATATCCTTATAGCTTTCCCCTTGACTTTTGGAAGGAAGCTTTTTGATGTTCTGATCACTTGAGCTTCTAGGTAATTTGTTGAAAGTCTCTTCCCTGCTTGACCAGCATTCTTTGCAATGTGTCCACCATCCTGTCCTGCTCACATCTGTAGTCACCCATTGTGGCAATTCCAGACTGATTCTCTTCCTCAGGTTGGCTCTGACTAGCCACCATTGCAAGCTTTTCCTGGCCTGACTTGTCATAAGGAATATCCTGTTGAATTCCTTGTTCTTTGTTGACCATCTGGATAATAGGCTATATTGTAAGGGGCGCAAGTGGGCTCTTTCCCAAGTTATCACCTTGATCATAGTTATTATTGAGCCTCGGAGATAATCCTAAACTGGGCTTGTAGCATGAAAATTCTTGTCTGGTAGGAATTTTTTACCTATCCTTATAGTGAACTGGACTTCAAGGTGAATCAGCTGCTGTGAACTCCAAATGGCTCTTGTTCATAGTTCACTACCCTGCCTAACCTCTCTATTGTTTGTCTAACTCTGGCCATTGTCTGGCACCCCTTCTATATTGAGTTGGTCCTTAATCGGTCATCCAGATATGGGTGTACAGTTATTCCTTTCCTGTGCAGGAAGGCTGCTACTATCATTTCCTTTGTAAATATCCCAGGGGCTGTTGCTAGGCCAAATAATAAAACCTTGAACTGGTAATTATTTCCTAATATTGCGAAGCACAGAAGCAGCTTATGTTTCCTTATTGGAATGTGGAGATAAGCCTCTGACAGATCTATGGCTAATTGAAATTCTCCTTTTCTTACTGCTATAATCAGTGTTTTCAATGTTTCCATTCAGAAGTGGGGTACATGAAGGGACTGGTTTACCCCTTTTAGTTTCAAGACCTAACAAAACTCCCCCTCTTACTTTGGGATGATAAAGCAAATTAAGTACCACTTTTCCCTTTCTTCTGTTTTGGAATTGGTACTATCGCTTGTAAATAGAGTAATCTGTGTATTGTCTGTACCACTTTTTTTTTGTGTGTTCCTTGCATGGGGACTGAACAAATACTTCTTTTACTGGGGCTTTTAGTTCCAGAGCATATCTCCACCAGATCACTTCTAGGGCCCACTGGGCCTACTCCACATAATATTGTTACAGCAGTCCTACTGGTGGGATTGAGGAGTGGCCCTGGGCACTGTCATTGGGAACCTCTACTTGCTGTGGGCCATCTGGTGTCTTTATCTGTGCCAATGTGCCTGCTGCCTCAAAAGGCTGTACCTGGTCTAGTGGTCTAGATTTCTGCTGGACAAGAGACCTGCCTGGACTGTACTGCCAGTACTTCATTAATTGAGCCCTAACAGAGACTCTTTTGAAATTAGTCCTGCTCTTATCCTCAGGTTATCGCTGTAGTTTCACTTCTCCCAGAGCTTTCACTAATTTCTTTAGCAATTCCCAAACAGGAGACTACCTTTTGAATGGGAGTCTGCCCAGTCTAGTCTTAAGAGACTGAAGCTGCTACCCAATTTATCAAACATAGTAGGCGACTGACCGTTACCATTGTTGCCACTTGTTCAGCCGGTGCCCTTACTAAATCATAGAGTGTCTGCTTCAAAAGCCACTGCTGTGCTGTCTGCTTGCTACTAGATTGTGATGTCTCTGGGTCTTCACCCCAAGGGAACTGTTGTATCTATCTGACAAATGTTTTTGCTATATATCCTCGCAGATAGCTGCCTAAAGTGAAAGATTAGCCATTTCAAATGATTTCTTCACTGTGGATTCCACCTTCCTATCCTGTGGGTCCTAAGTATTCCTCCACCTTCGACTGGAATTTTAGTTCTCTTGGTCATTCGCTGCATTTGTGGCATCTACCTTAGGGAAGCGGGAAAAACTGATTTGTCTGTTGCAGCGGGTATGGTTTTTCCATAGCCCTTCTACATTTAAATGTTGTTTCAGGATTTCTACTCAACTTCCAGTATTTCCGATATCACTATATAGAATGGAAATGCCTTAGCCGGTCTTTAAATACCCATTAGAATTGGGTGTCTCTTAGCCCTTCTTGTTTTGGTTGAGCCTCCTCCATAAGAACTGAGATACTTGGAGATTGACTGCCCCAATTCCTCACTTCTGAATAGCCTGACCCTCACGTCTGTTATCTGTTCTACTTCTTCCCCTTCCAGGGATTCTAGTTCATCCTTTCCTGAAAGGGAACCCTTCTCCAGGAGAAACACTGGTCAAAGAGCAATTTTGGTTTCTTGTGCAGGTAGGGTTCTTTCCTAAGAGAGGAACTGACTACTTTGTCTTCCTACCTTTTCCTGGACTTTAATTGGCAAAAGACCTTGTCCATTACCAAATTCTGAGTTAAGTTCCTGTTCATTGCTGTCCTCCAGGTCCCATGGTTCCTGTTATGAATTTTCCAGCAATAATTCTAAGGCAGCTGAGGAGTGCCTTGAATGATTTGCCATATTTCCTTGTTCCAGCAGTGCCAGGAATGCAGCTTCAAAGGGGCCTCTTGAATTAAGTGGTAGCTGCTATATACCTACAGCCTTTTCTCCTTTCCCACCGCTGTATTTGTATTAGCACCACCACAGCTCCTGCAAAAGGAGCTAGCTACACTACCAATGCAGCAGGCCCTGCACCCACACACTTTCTCCTGCACGTCATACCTTTGAAAGGGGTAGGGGGGAGTGCTCCAAGTAAGGCTGCAAATTTTGGTCAAGTCACCACTATGGGCTGCTGCTCGCTACCAGGGCTTTTTTTTTTTCTGAGCCTCCTAAAGGTCCAATTCTGTAGTTCTGCTCAGCAAGTGAAATACAGGGATTTATAGCCCCAATTTCCCTGGGGGAGGAAGAGAAGCTACCTTATTGTCATCCAGAGACTCCAATCCCCTGCTCAGCCAAGGTCTCCATAGGGAAAGCAACCTGCCTGAGAGACCGCTGCCCAGGAGCCTCCTTCCTTCACTTTCCTATTGTACCAGACTTTGCCTGTCATTTGGTAGAGGCAGAGAAGTACTGATGCCTTCCCAGCTATAGGGGGGTGGGGGGAGGAAAACTTGCCCATTGCCGTTATCTGCTAGTAGGGGGGATTGAATCCCACTGGTCTGCAGGATAAGGAGGGGGAAAAAATTATTCTGAAGTAAGGCCCCTAAAGGGGGACCTAGTTTGCATAGCAATACAAAAAACCCAGTAAAAACCGGCTTGATGTGATATTATCACGAATGCCGGTATAGAAAAAATTAAATAAATAAATAAATAAATAAATAAATACAATATAGACAATTAATTATCTAATAAACTCAAGTTAGTTTTTAAAGTTTAGATATCTGGCGGGCCAGAGACTAGTGGCGTAGCAAGGGGTGAGCGGCCGCCCCGGGCGCTGGGTCTAAGGGGGGCACCAAAAAGCTATTTATGTTAAACAATTTTTATTATCGTTAAAGCACATAACAACATAACCGCATAACTGCAACTTCACATTTCAATTAATCCCAATGAATGGGCCCGTTCCCTTAACCCCTCACACTCCCACCCTATCCCCTCCCCCCTCCCGAACCCGCCCACCATACTACATAGTATTGTTAATTACAGTAAATTCCGTACTGGTGAAGTCATCTAAACAGCACACAATAATCAGAGCCCTCAGCAGTTAAGAATGAGACTCCGGGCCCGATGAGGCAGCGCCTGGATGTATACCGACCACACCTGAAGAAAGCTTTGTCGTTGTTGGGGACTGGAGTGGGAGGTCATATTGTCCATTTGCATCATGCGATGAAGATGGTTTCTCCATGTCCAGTATGAGGGACAGGTTGTCTCCTTCCAATTCATCAATATGACCTTTTTTCCCACCGCGAAAGCCTTCCGGGCAAACTTGCGGAGTCCTGGTTTCCGAATTACAGTTGTGGGAATACAGTCAAATATGATCATGTATGGTGATGCAGAAAGATTCACTGCTAACAGTCTGTTCAAATAGCGTATAAGTTTCCCCCAAAAAATTTGAATCGCTGGGCATTCCCAGAATACATGCAGCAGAGAGCCTAGAGAACAGGAGCAACGAAGACAGGACGCTGTTTGCGTCAGTTTCGTATAAAACGCTATTTGTGGGGTCACATAAGCCCGATATAGCAATTTCAGTTGCATCTCTCTATAATACATGTTAGGGGTGGTCTCCATCAACCTTCTCATGCTGGCCTGAAGTACCCCAACGGGAACTTGAAACCCCCCATCCCTGTACCACCTCTCCGATACTTTACGAAACATCTCAACCGATGTAGTGGGATTAAGCATTTGGTAGTAAACCGACAGGGAAGGTCCGCTATCCTTGCCCAAAAGAAAAAATCGTTCCAGCGCATTCAAGTGGGCTAGATCCTTATGAATTGCCGGTATGGCCTGATAGTAGTGTCGGAACTGCAGGTAACCAAATATGTGGGTACTTGGCAATCCATGTTCCGCCTGAATTTCGGCAAAAGAAAAGAGGGTCCCCGAGTAGTTTATCAAATGGCCCAACCGGGTAATACCAGTCTTCTGCCAGTCCCGAAATACCCGAGACTGCGAGCCTGGCGTGAAATGAGGGTTCCCCCTAATGGGTAATAAAAAAGCACTATAGGCCGATAGCCCCAACTTCTGAGTTAAGTACCGCCAAGCATAACGGAGAGGTGCAATGAGTGGGTCTTTACGGACAGACTCTGCTAAATCTGTGGCAGGACACATTAGAACAAAGGTTATGTCTAGGGGTGCCAACAGCGTGTGTTCCGCTAAGTGCCCAACGTAAGCAGAGCCATCTGATAACCAATCCCTGACCACCCTAAGATTGGCCGCCACCTCATAACGTTGCAAATCAGGCACTCCCATACCCCCCTTGCCCCACTTTAGCTGTAACCAACGTAGCGGTATGCGGGCCTTTTTTCCGCGCCACAAAAATGCGCGCAGCAATGCCTCGAATTTCTCCAAGTCCTTCCTTATGATATGAAAGGGAAAATTCTGCAATACATATAACCATTTGGGCAATAAAATGAGTTTAAATAGATTAACACGCCCTCCCACAGTTAAGGGTAACTCCCGCCATCTCTCTAACTTATCCTGTGTTAATTAAAAGCTATTTAAATAAAAAAAGAAATTAGTATTTTAAGCCCAGATGTAAGTGTTGTTGAATACTGACAGATCGTCTTTTTTTTTTTGTTTTGTTATGAGAGATTTATAGTAATGGTCAGGGGCGGATTGACCTATCGGGGGATCGGGCATCCCCTGGTGGGCCGGTCTACCTGGTCACATGGTCTCGACCGCGTGACTCTTCTTCAGCCCAGCCTCAACGCCTTCGCCAAGCCGGCAGGGGCCGAAGAAATACAAATCGAGGCCGGCGGGGGCCGAAGAAAAGAAGATCAGCCAGGTGAGCCAGCGGCGCGCGGGCCGAAGAAATGAAGATGGGAACCTCCCAGCCAGCCCCCGCTGGAGAAATTAAAATCGAGGCCGGCGGCGGCCGAAGAAAAGAAGATGGGTGCCTTCCAGCCAGCCTCAAGCGGGGGCTGGCTGGGAGGCGCCCATCTTCTTTTCTTCGGCCTCCGCCGGCTTTGATTTTAATTTCTTCGGCCTCCGCCGGAGACAGCCGGCCCCCGAAGGCCGGCGGGGGCCGAATAAATTAAAATCGAGGCCGGCGGTGGCGGAGGTCGAAGCAAAGAAGATGGGCGCCTCCCAGCCAGCCTCAAGCGGGGGCCGACTGGGCGGCGCCCATCTTCTTTTCTTCGGCCCCCGCCGGCCTCGATTTTAATGTCTTCGGCCCCCGCCGGAGACCAAGAGGGCCGAAGACATTAAAATCGAGGCCGGCGGGGGCCGAAGAAGTGAACACCGGTCTGCTAACCGCCGCCGAAGACCAGCTGTTCAACCTTGGATCGGAAGGGTGCTTCTGTGTGTATGTGATAAAGGAGTGGTGTGTGTGTATGAGAAAGGAATGGTGCTTCTGTATGTGTATATACGGTATGTATGTGAGAGAGGAATCTGCCAGTTTAAAAAAAAATTTGTGCTGGTAGTGCAACTTTTGAAAAGTTGGATGAAAGATTAAATTACTGAATGTTAAGCATCCCTCTTCTAGAAAATAAAATTTAGCAAAGTGGGTAGAGACAAATACTAAAAATTAAACTATTTAAAATGTTCATCTCAGCAATATCACAAATTTAAGATACAGATGCCAGGTTTTGTTTTTTTTTTAGCATAATTTAAGCATGAAGACTAGAATAGTTCCAATCTGAAATGGTTTTACTATTTTTTTTAAGCCTTTAGAAAATGTATATTTTTAAATGACTAAGACTGGAATCTTGATAGAGGGAGGGGGCGCCGAAGAAGTCTCTTGCCCCGGGCGCCAAATTGTCTAGCTACGCCACTGCCAGAGACTGAATGAAGCGGGGGGGGGGGGGGGACGGACGACAGAAATTGTTCATACAGGACAGCAAAAATGTTAGCAACAGCACTCTCACTCACTGCCTCTCATATTCCCCTATCACCCATTTGCCTTCCACATTTCCTTCTCTTCCCTCCCTTTGCAACCCACGCTTTTCCCTTAACCTCCACACTCCCCCCCCCCCACCTCACTCTCACTTCTGTTTCCTTTCTGCCACCACCTTCCTTTGTTATTCTACTCTTGATATTGCACCTGGGCATAACGTCCATACCCTGGGCCCCTGGGGTCCCCACATCTGAAATCATTTGGCTGTCAGAAAGAGAACAGCTTTTGTCCCTGAATCATTTCCAGCACAGCCTAATGTCAACAGTGAGAGACATTCAGTTAGCTCTGCATTTTCACTTAGAGATGTAAAAATGAGTTGTAAGCTGATAATGGAATTCCTTACAGATAAGCTCCCTAAAGGAACAAGTATCTTTATCCTCAATACTTTTCTCTCTGAAGGACTTGGATCCTCCCAGATTTGGCTGGTGGCCCAGACAGCAAGGGAATACTAAGTTCTGTTAATTGCTAATCAGGAATGTTTTGTTCCTTCTAGAAGTAAACAATAAGTTCTCTACAGTAAGATTACAGTTCAGTTCAAAATCCTCAGTTCAAATTAAGCATTCTATTGGTGATTTAACTATGTAAGTACTCAGATACTATAAGGCATCAAATATATAAACTATAGATAAAAAAGACTTGGATGGCTTAGATTCTAAGCTTTTTATCTATGTATCTGATTAAATTCTTAGAAGTTATAAGCACAATTTCATGCAGTATAAGCAATAAACACCTGTAAGATTGTAATAAGGTGTCTTGTGTCAACAAATGAAAAGTATACAAATGTTATGATCACTAACATAAGAACATAAGAAAATGCCATACTGGGTCAGACCAAGGGTCCATCAAGCCCAGCATCCTGTTTCCAACAGTGGCCAATCCAGGCCATAAGAACCTGGCAAGTACGCAAAAACTAAGTCTATTCCATGTTACCATTGCTAATGGCAGTGGCTATTCTCTAAGTGAACTTAATAGCAGGTAATGGACTTCTCCTCCAAGAACTTATCCATCCTCTTCCCTTTTCAATTCGGTTTCCGAAAACTATACAATACTGAAAGCCTCCTACTCTCCCTCACTGACACCATTCTACAAGGCTTTGATAAAGGTCACTCATACTTACTGGCACTACTTGACATTTCCGCGGCCTTTGACACGGTAAACCACAACATACTCCTAACATGTCTCAATGAAATTGGTATCTCTGACACTCCCCTCCTATGGTTCAAATTGTACCTTACTAATAGACTCTACAAAGTTAAAATGGATGACTATGAATCTAAACCCATCCACCTCCACAGAGGCGTACCCCAAGGATCCTCACTGTCCTCGACCCTTTTCAATATATATCTACTTCCCCTCTGCCAACTCCGCTCTGACCTTGACCTCGCCCACTTCATCTATGCGGATGACGTTCAGATACTCATCCCCATTACTGACTCCCTAGCCTCCATCCTTGAAAGATGGGAAAACACACTATCATCGATAAATAGCCTCCTCACCTGCCTTAACCTTGCCCTCAACTCCTCCAAAACGGAACTACTCATAATCACACTGCCTCATCACAACATTAGTACACCCCCCCCCCCCCAAATCTCTCCTTCTCACAGCATGCATGAGATTTAGGCATCATAATCGATAATCGCCTCAATCTCCTAAAATTCATCGGCTCGACTAATAAAGATTGTTACTTTAAACTTAACACCTTAAAAAAACTCAGACCACTACTCCACTTTAGCGACTTCCGGACAGTATTACAAGCCACTATTCTTTCCAAAATAGACTACTGTAATTCCTCCTACTTGGTCTACCCAAAGCCACAATTAAACCCCTTCAACTCCTTCTAGAATGCCGCCGCCAGAATACTCACCAACTCACGCAAATTTGACCACATCACCCCCATCCTCAAAGATCTTCATTGGCTCCCCATCCACCACCGTATAACAACAAAACACTCACCAACATACATAAAACCCTTCACAAAGAGAACATGCACTGGTTGAAAGACTCAATCCACTTCCACACATCCAATAGACCTACCAGATCATCATATAAAGGTACCCTCCACACTCCATCTCCGAAACATATGCACCTCAATTCCACCAAAGAGTGTGCCATATCCATTGCTGGTCCTTATGCCTGGAACGCCATGCCACCTGAACTCAGACTACAGCACTGCGCACAGAAATTCAGAAAAAAACTCAAAACATGGTTATTCAAGGAAGCCTACCCCTAACCCCGCGCATCTCAATCCCCACTGGATTATCACCAGCTAATACAACTTGCCCACCCTATTCACTTCCCACCTATCTCGGTTTCTTTACTCAAAATCATTGAACGCCCTTTTCACCCTGTCACATGCCTCTGCTTTACGCTACTTAAGACATTGATACATGATTTGTATATAGTTTTCTACTGTTATAGCCTTCCGTTGTATGCCTCTGTATTAGTTTTATGATATCTTACTTATGCCTCTATTCCTTTCTTTTATGCATACTTCGTTTGCATCTCCCAGTTTGCTGCTCCCTGTTTTTTGTGTTTAAACAGTTTTTTATTGTCATAGCAAAAAGTAACATGTCCTCACCCAAATGAGGAAGCACAAGCATGATAATAATAACAACAATTGAACTTGTACAATGCAGTGCCACAATGCAAATTAAATGACAATTGTTTAACAATAAAGACGTTACAGAAAATGAATGAGTAATACATAATATTGTCCCTCTTCACCCCCTCCCCCCCCACACCGGAAACTATATCACTATGATTGTAATTATTATAGTAAGGCATTCAAATAAAGAAATAACTCAAAATGACCAGGAAAGGTACAAGTAGGAACAGAGAAAGTAAACCTTGAGGACCCGCAGCCAAGACTTATAATGTAATAACCTAACATAGGACCATGAATAAATTATCTACAATGAATGTGTAAGGTGCCAAAAAGTGTACAATAGGCTACAATATATGCCCTATTTTATGTTAGCACAGTAACCTCACTCCTGTTGCTCCGTCAACCAAGTACAATAGGGTGCCCATATTTTAAAGAAGGAAGCTAGTCGATCCTGGTGTACTGCAGTGAGTCTACCTAATTGGTAATATGTATGTAATCTGTGTTGAACTTTTGCTAATTCAGGGGTGAATTGATTTTTCCAATGCATTGCTATTTCTGCTCTGGCTGCAATAAAAACTTGCAACATAAATCGTTGCATCTCTTTTTTGTGCCCTGTAACTGGTAAACCTAATAAGACGTGCCATGCCTGTACTTCCACCTCAGTGTGTAAGACCTGTGATATCCACTTTTTTACCGTGGACCAAAATATAAGTACTTTGGGGCACGTCCACCAAATATGGTAATATGTGCCAACTTCCCCACAACGTTTCCAGCATTCCTCTGATATAGAAGAGTTAAATCTATGTAAAGTAGTTGGGGTATAGTGCCAGCGATACAGTAATTTATAACAGTTCTCTTGCAGCCCTGCAGATATAGAGCACTTATAGGCGACCATATAGATAGAGTCCCAGTCTTTATCGACCAGTGACATTTGAAACTCAGCTTCCCAATGGGTTCTATAAATAAGTACTTGGTGATGCTTGCCATTGAGGAGGGCATACATTTTTGAGATAACACCCCGAATAGATGATGCGTGTTTGCAGTAATTTTCAAAGAGGGTTCCAGTCACCCTCAGTGTGCCATCCCGTAATCCTTTGTGAATAAAGTGGTATACCTTAGCATATAAAAGAAAGTCCGCCCGTGCTATAGAATAAGTATCGCTAATCTGAGAATTAGTTAATAATACCCCTTGTTGATAGACATGTTCTAGCCATGTGACGCCAGCCTGGGCCCAGCTATGATGGACTAAATAATGTGTAGAGGTGGGTGTCACCGTGTTTGTAAATAGGTGGGTCAGAGGGGAAAATTGCTCTGATCCTGTTAATATATGTTTCCACTGCTGCCACACTTTCAACGTGGTGCGTAGTGCAAATGGAACATAAGAAATAGACCCCCACGTTGAGGGTGGTTGCCAGGGTAAAGCAGCAATCGGAAAAGTCCCCAACATGGCTTACTCCAATTTTACCCACTGTGGGAGGTTATGTACATTATGTAATGCTACCAAAGCCCTCAATTGTGCAGCACAAAAATACCACATCACATTGGGAAGCTGTAAGCCACCCCTATTTTTGGACTGAAATAAGACTGTCCTTGCCACTTGAGGCGGACGTTTACGCCATATGAATCCACAGATAATTTGTTGCCACATTTCAGAACTACGGTGGGTATGTAAATGGGGATAGTAGTAAAGAAATATAAAAAACGAGGCAAAATATTCATCTTTACTATGGCCAATCTTCCCAGCCAGGAATGAGTATGTTGTAACCAGGACGTCAGGTTTTTAGTAATGGAGGTGATAAGTGGTGCATAATTGAGGGTAAACAGCTGTTTAGTATGAGAGCCTATGCAGACTCCAACGTATTTAAGCGAAATTTAACGTATTTAAAAGGAAATTTAACGAAATTTAACATATTTAAAAGGAAATTTTGCACCAATGACCTGGACATCCTGATGGGTCATAGTTAAGTTCAGTATTTCAGATTTTTCATAATTCACCTTCATACCCGAGACAGCCATGAACTGTTGTAATTCAAACATTACCCCCCTCAGTGAAACCTCTGGGTTTGTGAGTGTGAGCATAACATAATCCGCAAATAATGAAATCTTAAAATGCGTACCATTTTTGCAAATGCCTTGAATGTTTTCAGCTCCTCGTATCCTAGTAGTAAAAGGTTCAAGAAATAAAGCAAACAACAACGGTGACAACGGGCATCCTTGACGCGTTCTCCTTTTAATATCAAAAGGCAGCCCGTAACTGCCATTGGCTTTAACCCTGGCTGCAGGTAAGTCATATAACTTCAGCAACCAAGAAAGAAAAGAAGGTCCGAAGGCCATGGTTCTTAAAGTTTCAAACAAAAAGTGCCAATGAACAAGATCAAAAGCCTTTTCGGCGTCCAGAGCGAGTAGAAGAGCCGGTGTTTTGTCCTGATGTACTAGGTCTATAATGTCCACTATCCTACGAACATTATCTGCTACCAGACGCCCGGGCACAAAACCGACCTGATCGTTATGGACTAAGCCTGGAAATACCCCATTAAGCCTAGCAGCCAAAACCTTAGCTAATATTTTTAGATCTATATTAATCAGGGAGATCGGTCGGTAAGAACTGCACTGGTCGGGTCTCTGCCCGGTTTAGCTAAAACCGTAATACCGGCAGTGTTTGCATCCCTAGTGAATGAAGCACCCTCCAGTAAAGAATTGAAAGCAGTAGTGAGGGGATGAGCCAGTAATTTAGCAAATTTTTGATAATAGGAACCAGTGTAGCCATCTAGCCCAGGTGCCTTGCCAGGTTTTAATCGCGATTAACACTTCAGTAGTCTCTATAGGTCGATCCAGAAATTCCTGTTGCTCTGCTGTAAGAGCAGGTAAGGTCACCGATTTCAGATAGTCAGCAATACTCTGGTTCTCTATCGAGTCATCATTCGAATAAAGTTGGGCATAAAAATCAGTAAAAGTTTGTCGTATGGCAGCAGAAGTGGTTACTGTCTGGCCCGAGTTAGTCATTATTTTTGCTACTATTGTGTGTGCCCTAGCGGCTCTCAATTGATTCGCCAGGTATTTACTGGCCTTGTTTCCCCCTTCAAAAAATTGTTGCTTCAGTAATGTAAGATGATGACTAATGGCAGCATCATCTAAAGCCCTTAACTGATCTTTAACTTTCAGTATTTTCTGGTAAAGAGCTGAGGAGGTATTGACACTATGACATTGAGTTAATTGGGTGAGCTCCTTTAAAAGGGATGTCCGCTGCTCCTCTCGCTGCCTATTGCAATATTTATTTACTTATTTCGGATTTTATTTCGGATTTTTATATGCTGCCTGGGATATACAATGACCCCGAATCACTGCTTTGGAACACTCCCAGACTGTCAGTGGCGAGGTATCAGCAGTCTGATTATCCCTAAAATTATTGGAAATAAGTCCCTCTAATTTGGAACTAAATTCATGATCTTTAAGGAGATTGTCATTAAGACGCCAAGGACGATATCCTTGGCCTATGTCTTGAAAGTGACACTCAACCCATATTGGAGCATGGTCAGACCACGTGATATTATCGATATCCACCCGCTGTACCTGATTTTGATAATGAATAGAGATAAAGAAATAGTCAATTCGTGAATAGGAGCAGTGTGGATGAGAGTAGAAGGTGTAAGTACGTGAGTGCGGAAACTTTGGGGTAGATTTTAAAAAGCATTTACTCGAGCAAAACTGGTTTTTGCTCGAGTAAATACACTTTACTCAAGTAAGTGAGCTTTTCAAAATTGCTACAATATATGCCATTGAATTGTCCATAGGATTTACTCAAGTAAGTGCACTTTACTCGAGTAAATAGCTTTTGAAAATTGCTACGATAGTATGTCACATTTACATGCGTAACTCCTTTGAAAATGACCCCCTTTGTGCGCCATATATCTACTATACTCCATTTGGACATAAATGAGAGCCACCGCTGCCTAGCTGATGATGCTTAACCCAGCCCACAGAAATACAAGCACAGAAAGAGGTACTTTCCTGAAGAGAGCAGCAGAGCCAGGGGGGATCTTCAGGTGACCAAGAGGGAGCCAGTCCCCTGGCTATCTAGGTCCTGGAACAGCAGGCCACAGCAGCCAGGAGTATCCAACCCCTCGGTAGCCCAGCTCAACCAGAGGGATGGCCTGTCAAACGGAACCTAGCACCTTGGGGAGCAGAATTTCCACTCTAAATCTTCTACATCTCCAATCTCAGTCAGGACTGCAGGCATGCACATCTACCATCTGCTGGAGACAGAGAAATACGGAGGGGACTGCAGGTGGCACTCTCAGATATATAGCAGTGCCTCAAAGGTTTGTTCTTTGCCTCCATCTGCTAGTAGGGATGCATAAACCCCCTTGTCTGGACTGATCTGGCTATGTTCAGGAATGCAGAATAATGCATTTAGGATGCAAAAACCCAAAAGAAAGATAAAATATTGGAGGTGAAATTCTTCTAACCACAAAGGTAGAGCAGGATAGGAAAATTAGTTCTTACCTGTTAATTTTTGTTCCTGTAGTACCACGGATCAGTCCAGTCAGTGGGTTGAGCCTCCTTTCCAGCAGGTGGAGACAGACTAAAACTGAAAGGATATCCTATATGAGGACAGAGCCTATCCTGTAACCCTTTAGTATAACTATTGTCAAAACAAAATAATAACAAGACCCAAATAGGATCAAGCAAGTAACCATAAAGCTCAATAGAGCAACTATAGAACAATAAGACAAACATGGTATACCTATACTCTCTTGCATATACTTGGTATGAAAAAACGACCAAGGCTTCCGGTGTAATTGCTCAGTATTCTTGCACAAGACAGGGAGTAATAGAATCTGCTAACCTGTAAGAAACAAGCTTCGAGAGGACATAAAAAAGACAGACAGGGAAGGGCGTCTGGACTGATCCGTGGTACTACAGGAACGAAAATTAACAGGTAAGAACTAATTTTCCTTTCCCTGTACGTACCCGGATCAGTCCAGCCAGTGGGATGTACTAAAGCTTCCCTAAACCGGATGGGACCAAGACAGTCCCGCTCGAAGCACTTGCCGCCCAAAGGAACCGAAAACTGGAGCGTGCCCATCCAGACGGTAGTGCCGAGCAAAGGTATGCAAGGACGTCCAAGTGGCGGCCCTGCAAATCTCCTGTGGACAGACAGATTGACTCTCCGTCCAAGAAGTAGCCTGAGAGCGCAGAGAATGAGCCTTCAGGCCCTCAGCAACCGGTCGACCTTAACAAAGATATGCCGAAGATATGGCTTCTTTCAACCACAGCGCAATCGTGGTCTTAGAAGCCGGTTTACCTCGGTTGGGACCACTCCAAAGGATGAAGAGATGGTCCGAAACGTGAAAGTCATTGGTAACCTGGAGATAACAAAGCAGGACTCGCTTAACATCTAGACGACGGAGATCGCCCCCAGCCGTACCCGCAATCTCCTCTGGAGAAAACGCAGGGAGTTCTACCGACTGGTTGACGTGGAAAGCAGAAACAACTTTAGGCAAGAAAGAAGGAACCGTCTTGAGAGAGACACCTGAATCAGAAAAACGCAAGAAGGGCTCCCGACAGGACAACGCCTGAATCTTGGAGATCCGCTGAGCAGAAGAGATAGAGACCAGAAAGACAGTTTTGAGTGTGAGGTCCTTGAGCGTAGCGTGGCGAAGAGGTTGAAACGCACAGAGAGCATGAAGGACCAGGTTGAGACTCCATGACGGACACATGGCACGAGAGGGAGGGCGGAGATGTTTCATGCCCCTCAAGAACCGAATCACATCCGGATGGCCCGCTAGGGAATGACCTTCCACCCGACCCAGGAGAGAGCCGAGCGCCGAGACCTGGACGCGCAGAGAACTAAAGGAGAGGCCCTTGGAGAGACCCTTCTGAAGAAAAGAAAGAACCACAGAGACCGAGGCGGAGCGGGCTGGGATACCCGACTCCCCACAAACAGACTCAAAAACTTTCCAGATGCGCACGTAGGCCAGGGAAGTCGACTGTTTCCGGGCCCGCAGTAAGGTGGCGATGACCTCCTCCTTATACCCTTTACGCCTCAGGCGTCTCCGTTCAAAAGCCAGGCCGCTAGACAGAAGTGATCGGCCTGGTCAAAAAATACAGGCCCCTGTCGAAGGAGACGAGGTAGATGACCGAGGCGCAGGGGTCTGTCCGTTGCCAGGTTGATGAGATCTGCGAACTACGGTCTTCGCGGCCACTCAGGTGCTACCAGAATCACTGGTCCCCGGTGGAGTTCGATTCTTCTGAGAACTTTTCCCACCAGGGGCCACGGGGGAAACACGTACAGGAGAACGTCCGCTGGTCAAGGCAGGGCCAGAGCATCCACGTCCTCTGAGCCGTGCTCCCTCCAGCGGCTGAAGCACCGATTGGCTTTGGAATTGCGCAGAGTCACCATGAGGTCTAGGTGGGGGGGGACCCCACCTGTCCACTATCTGAGCCATGGCCGCATCCGAGAGTTCCCACTCCCCTGGATCGAGCGATTGTCGGCCGAGGAAGTCGGCCTGGATATTCTCCTTGCCCGCAATGTGGGAGGCCGCCAAGCACTGCAGATGTCGCTCCGCCCAGGTGAAGAGATGGCTGGCTTCCAGGGCCACCAAGAGAATGCGAGTGCCCCCTTGGCGATTGATGTAGGCCACCGTGGTAGAGTTGTCGGAGAGGACTCGTACCGCCCTGCCGCGAAGAAGGGGGAGGAACTCCTAAAGGGCCAGGCGTACCGCCAGGGTCTCCAACCGATTGATGTGCCAGCGAGACTGAGTCAGGGCCCAGGTTCCCTGGGTGGACTGGGAGAGACAAACCACACCCCAGCCCGACAGACTGGCGTCCGTGGTCACTATCGTCCACTGCGGCGCTTCGAGAGGCATCCCCTGGAGGAGATGAGGGTAGCGACAGCCACCACTGCAAGTCGCCGATGGTAGAGTCCGAGAGCAGGAGAACTATGTGGAACTGTTCCGACACCGGCTGCCAGAGGGATAGCAAAGCTTTCTGTAACGGACGCATATGAGCAAAAGCCCAGGGGACGAGGTCTATGGTGGAAGCCATGGATCCCAAGACTTGCAGGTAATCCCAGGCCGTCGGGGAAGATAAGGCAATCAGGTCTGGATCTGCTCGATTAGCTTGAGAGTGCGTGCACGCGGTAGGAAGACTTTGCCTACTTGGGTATCGAAGTGGGCTCCCAGGAACTCTAACTCCTGGGAGGGCTGAAGGTTGCTCTTGGAGAAGTTCACTATCCACCCGAGGGAAGCAAGAAGAGATAATATGCGATCCACCGCCTGTTGACAGGAAGACACCGACTTGGCCCTGATGAGCCAGTCGTCCAGATAGGGATGGACAAGGATTCCCTCCTGGTGCAGCGCCGCCGCGACCACCACCATGACCTTTGTGAAGGTGCGAGGCGCAGTCGCGAGACCGAAAGGAAGCGCCCGAAACTGGAAGTCCTGATTGAGAATGTGGAAGCGAAGATACTTCTGGTAGTCGCGGTGAATGGGAATATGGAAGTACACCTCTGCGAGATTGAGCGAAGCGAGAAACTCTCTGGGACGAACCGCCGTTATGACCACTCGCAGGGTTTCCATGCGGAAGTGAGGAATTTTGAGGGCCCGATTGACCCTTTTGAGGTCCAGTATTGGGCGAAAGGACCCCTTACGTTTTGGGAACGATGAAGTAAATAGAATACTGGCCGGCGCCAAGCTCCCTCTCCGGGACTGGAACCACCACGCCCAGAGCCAGGAGTTTGGAGAGAGTTTGTTCCACTGCGTCACTCTTGGACCGTCCGCTTGGTGAGAAAAGAAAAAGATCCGGAAGGTCGCGAACAATCTTGAAGGCGTAAAAAGAAAAAAGAGAAAAAAAGAGAAAAAAAGAAAACTGATACTTCACGCATATCCAGCATAGCTCCCTGCTTCAACGGCAGGGGAGAAGAAAAACAAACCAATAAGGGCTGTATAACATAGTCTGGGTAAAACAAATAAGCATGGGTGTAGCTTGCTTATTGGCAGGGGAGAAGCTTGCTTATTGGCAGGGGAGAAGAAAAACAACCGATAAGGGCTGTATAACATAGTCTGGGTAAAACAAATAAGCATGGGTGTAGCTTGCTTATTGCGGCGGCTACTACCCCTAACTAATCAAGCTAGATATATCACTTGGATGCAGCTCCATCACTGCTCTCTACATTAAAGGTGGGGGTGGAAGGGAAATAGAACCAAGAGCTAAGAGAAACAGATAAGTATGAGAGAAAAAATGTGTGAAGCTTGCTGGGCAGACTGGATGGGCCATTTGGTCTTCTTCTGCCGTCATTTCTATGTTTCTATGTCTCTGATAATGTCGAGGACCCACTGATCCGACGTGATTTTGACCCATTCCTCGAAAAACAGAGAGAGGCGACCGCTGAGGTAAGGGACCGAGGAATGAGTCAGCTGAACTTCATTGCATGGCAGGCTTATGGGTGGCACACGCGGGCTGGCCCTCACAAAAAGGCCGCTGCCCACGAAAGGACTGCGACCAGGACTGAGCATGAGAAGAACCCCTCGAGGAACCACCCCGCCTACGCGGAGCCTAACGATGCTGACCCCGGAAGCGAGAACGAGAGGGCGCGTAAGACCGGGTAGGTTTAGGACGGTCCTCCGGGAGTTTATGGACCTTGTTGTCAGCCAAGGAATCCATAAGCTTCTCAAGGTCCTCTCCAAAAAGCATCTTACCTTTGAAAGGCAACGTGCCTAACCGAGCTTTGGAAGACTGATCGGCCGACCAATTGCGTAGCCAGAGGAGCCTCGGGGCAGACACCGCCGAAGCCATCGCCTTCGCCTGAACACGGACCAGATCGTAGAGGGTGTCTGCCCCATAAGTGATTACGGCTTCTAGACGCTCAGCCTGTTCCGCCTCTGCCGGCGGAAGTTCTTGAGTGCAGAATAATTGTTGAACCCACCTGAGGCCTGCCCGCAGCATAAGGCTGCTGCAGCAAGTCGCCCGGACTCCGAGAGCAAGACTTCGAAGATGCATTTTAGGTGAGCCTCTAGCTTACGATCCTGTCCGTCCTTGAGAGCCGTCGATCCCTCTACCGGAATAGTGGTGTGCTTGGTAACCGCTGAAACATAAGAATCCACAGAGGGATACTTCAGCATTTCCAAACATTGCTCCGGGAGGGGATAGAGTTTGTCCATGGCATGCCCCACCCGGAGAGCCCCCTCAGGGGCCTCCCATTCCCACAGGATCAGGAGCTTAAGCATGGGGTAGAAGGGAAAGGCGGTAGCTGGAGCCGAGTCCCTCCAGGACCGGATTCATATCCTTGGACAGGGAGTACATCAGGTCATCCACAGTGGGGACCCTCCAAGCCCAATTCCTGTAGGACAAAGGGGATGAGGGGCTCTAATTCCTCCTTACGGAACAAACGAAGGGCTCTGGGGTCATCTCCCTCCAGAGGAGGGGTATCCTCCGAATCCGGGGAAATGGCGGGGTCCGGGAACCCTGGATCCACCAGAGAGGCGGGGCACCCCGGGACCACCCGCACCCGAGCCGGCCCCTGGGGCTCCGCAGCCGGGCCAGGAGTCAACGGCGCGGAGCGAGGGATTTTTGGTGGGGGGGGGGTCAAGGGGGGGGCTTTCGTCCTCCTCCTGCAGGCTAGCTAAATAAGATTTGTGCATGAGGAGAATTCCGCACAAAAAGGGACCCTGAATTTCCTGGAGGGGGGGGGGGGGGTTTGCGACCCCCCTCCTGGGGGCTCAAATCGGGGGGTATTTCAAAAAAATCCGGCCCCCCAGCCTCAGGCAGCTCTGAAAACGGAGCCGCTGAAAAATCCAAAATGGCTGCCGTTCCCGGGCTTTGCCGACCCGGGAATGGCTTAGCCATGCCGGAGGAAGACGATCCCCGGGCTAGATTTGCTTGTCCTGCCGAGGAGGGGCCTTCCCTACCCGGCAGGCAAGCAGAGCAGAGGCCCTGATGCGAAAAACGCGGAGAGGGCAGCCCACAAGAGAGGCAGGCTGCCTGCAGCGGCATAGCAGAGTCGCGATTGAAGAAAAAAAAGTAGAAAAAAAGCTTTGATTGACAGCCTGCAGGCCCGGAGTGAGGCAGGAGGGAAACCTGCTGACTCCTGCCTGTCTGGCTGCCGGTTCAAGGCCTGCTAGGACCAGAAAAGTAAAAAATACTGGTCTACTGTTGCAAATAAGTTAGAGTAGGGGAATACCTGTAATTTATTGAAACTTTTAAATTTTCCTTTTTTTTTTTACTGAGCGCAGCAGCAGGTTCTAAACCCTCTCAGCAGCCAAATTGGGGGGGGGGGGGGGGGGGGGGAGACCGAGAGACTCGGTCCCCACACCTGGAAGCGTTTACGGACTCAGGCTATGCAGCGCACAAGGGGCAAAGCCCCCCTGAGCCCGGCAAGAGCTGGGAGACGGAGCCGTCTCCCTCACAGAAAAAGGAAAAAAAGTCACTAAGAACAAAAACTTTTTCTTCTTCTTTTTCTTTTAAATAGGAAAGAACATAAGAACATAAGAAAATGCCATACTGGGTCAGACCAAAGGTCCATCAAGCCCAGCATCCTGTTTCCAACAGTGGCCAATCCAGGCCACAAGAACCTGGCAAGTACCCAAAAACTAAGACTATAAATAAGTACTTGCTTGAGCCTAAGGAAAAGAAGAAGGAAAGGCTGACTAGCCTAAGGCAGAGAACCGAAGGGGAGCTGCTACACCTGCTGGAGCAGATGAATACTGGGGTTACAGGATAGGCTCTGTCCTCATATAGAATATCCTTTCAGTTTTAGTCTGTCTCCACCTGCTGGAAAGGAGGCTCAACCCACTGCCTGGACTGATCCGGGTACGTACAGGAAACGGGGTAATTGTATCTAGTGATCTTAAGGTGGCCAAGCAGGTGGATAAAGCGACAGCAAAAGCCAGAAAGATACTTGGCTGCATAGGGAAGCAGGAAAAGGGAGGCAATATTGCCCCTGTATAGGATCCTGATGAGATTTCACTTGGAATACTGTGTACAATTCTGGAGACCCCACCTTCAAAAGGATATAAACAGGATAGAGTCAGTCCAGAGGGTGGCTACTAAAATGGTCAGTGGTCTTTGTTCTAAAGCATATGGGGATAGGTTTAAAGATCCATATGTACCCTAGAGGAAAGGTGAGCTAGGAGAGATATGATATAGATATTCAAATATCTCAAAAGTTTCCATGTACAGGAGGTGAGCCTTTTTCAATGAAAAGGAGGCTCTAGAATGAGGGGTCATTAGATGAGGTTGAAAAGGGGTATACTCAAGAGAAATCTTAGGAAATATTTCTTTACATAGAGGATGGTGGATGTCTGGAACAGCCTTCCAGTGGAAGAGGTGGAGACAAAAACAGTATCTGAATTCAAGAAAGCATGGGATAATTACAGGGGATCTCTAAGGAAGTGTTGAGAATTATAATGCTAATTATAATTGGACTGATGGTGAGACTGGATGGGCCATATGGTTCTTTTTCTGCTGTCATGTTTCTGTTTCCAGGGAAGCGCATCCAGGCTTGTCATCTGAATGTCACATCTTAGCTCTTTTTCCCTATAACCTGTGTGTAGTGCAGTGATTGAGGAACGGAACTTCCCTGAGGTCTTGGAGGTGCTGCTTGATCAGGGCATCTGGGAAAGACTTTTTTTTTTTACTGAGCGCAGCAGCAGGTTTCATTCCCTTGTTCCCTGTTCATTTATATCTGGAGAGGCTAGCATGTGGCATCAGATGCCATGTTTTAAGGACAGGCTGATTCTTCCCCAGCTGCCGACAAAGACATGTCAATGATTGGATTGGCAAGGAGACCAGAAGGAAGTAGTTGCAGCGGCTGCTGCAGCATAGCTTGGTTTTCACCTTGCTCCTTCTGGGATGGAGGGGCAGCATCACCCCTCTTCCTGCATTTCCGCCCGCAGGCATTGTCCCCTCTTCCATGCATCCACTCTGTCATCCTCAGTTGATGGGATGGGAGGCAGAGAAGTGCAGTGCTGCCCCTCCCTCCACTTGTCTGCCCCGTGTATGCAAGTGTAAGGGTGCCGTGGGGGGAGTGATAGCACTGCCCCTTTCTGCGCAATTCTGCTCCACACTAGTAGGTGACAGGGTGAGGCTGACAGGGTGGCAGAGGCATCCCCTACACACCACTTCTTGCAAAGGGGTTGTAAACTTGGGGGGGGGGGGGGGGTGCGACATCCACTTTTCCTCTCCTCTTCTGGGAAAAGTGGATGTCGCACCCAGTGTTTAAACCGAGCAGCCTTTCAGAGCAAGAAGATTTTCTTCCCTCGACTGCAAGGCAACACAACTCCCTACTGTGAAGAGGGGTGGCCTCTTGGTCGCAACATCCAGAGGAATTGTCTGTCTTTGGGTATGTGTCTCCATTGCTCTTCTGGGAGGGATACCGGGGGCTGGCTAGGTGGGTTCTGTGCTGCGGGGGTCCCCCTTTCCTATCCTTCCCCATCCACCACTCGTCAGGATGAGGCATGACTTCGGTTAGCCAGGTGCCCTCCCATGCTCCCCACAGCGATATCAGCGTTTAACTATGCTGCTGGAGAGGTGGTCAGGAAGAGACTGTCCTTTTGTGGTTGGGGTTCAGAGGTGGGGGGAGGCTGAGAGGCTGTTGCTCCCACCTCAGTCCCTTGTTCTGAGGTGTGATGAGTTTGGGAAAATAGAGCTCTCGCTTACTAGTTCTGGGGTGAATGGGAGAGTGTTGACTACATTCTCCTGAACACTGACTAGTTCAGCCATGTTTAGTGTTGAGCTGTAAATGAAAATAGAAGAGGGAGTAATTAATGTGGACAAGGAACTTCAAAAAGAAAAGGGCTTCTATAGTCTGTAATAAAGGGGAAAGTTCAGCTTTAGAGAGAGGGACAGAGAGGGGTTTACAGCACCCACACTCCCTTTTTTTCTCCTCTCAGCCCCCTCCCTTACTTCAAGAAGGGAGTCTTATCAAGCGGGGGGCCCCGTCTTCATTCAGAGAGTTAACAGGCGAGAAATTTTCATTCTCGCTGCTCTTTATGGCAGAGAAGTGGAAAGTTGGAGAAACTAAAAGAATTAATGAAGCAGACCGCGTTGGACTGGTGCTGGCTGTTTGCACAATGCCTGTGTGGAATGGGAGAAAAAAAGGCAATCTAATGTGAGGTGCAGTGTGGAAAGAAAAGAAGTGCATGGATTAAACCATAATCCAACTTGATGAGTTTCTGTAGATGAAGGAGGGTGTTTGAATTGTCCAAACTTGAAAGTAAGAGATGAGGGAAGGGAGCAGGAAGGCACGAAGACTGAAGTGGGGGGTAGGGAGAATATTCCAACATTAACAATTAGTAGCAATTGATTCCCCACCCTCAATTGTTACCTGAAGGTTTCTGTTGCTTTACAGGCCTGCAGTTCTTGGCATGCCTCCTGCTCCGGTTAGTGGAACAGGCATATGGTGTAAAAGAAAAAGGGGGCAAAGGCGATGAGGGAAGAGAGGAAGTAAATGTCTTAAAAAAAACCCATGAAAAAAAAGCTAGCTGCCGCATGTTTTGGGAAAAGATCTAGCTGGTGTAAAAAATTAGGCTGTTCCCCAAACAGGGAAATAAGCCATGGGGAATAGTCTCTACTATCCCAGGAAGGGGGGGGGGGGGCTGTTAACCCTGTCAATTCTTTCTGCTCTCTCTACAGATATGAGGCTAAAAGAGAGCTCTGACTTCTGCAGTTGCTGGGGATGGATTCAGGCTAGAGATTTCCCTGTTTCTGTCTATTGCTGAGAAAGATGATTAGGACAGAAGATGGCCGAGCTGATTCTTGGGTCTCAGAGAAAAATCCCTCTCTCCTTCAGCAGATTTGGGGCTTGTAGTGATTTCTAGAGTTCTCTTTTCTTCCTCTCTTCCGTATTCTGCAGCCGCCACTGTTGTTTCTGCCATTTCTGATTGGCGGCTGCTAATGAGTCATCACTCTCCGACAGTGGGCTGTGGTACCCGAGGCAAAGAGCAAAAGACGTCAGCATCATAGAGGCTGTTAACGTCAGCTATCCAATCGCCCCGCCCCAAAATAGCCCAAACCGCACATAAATATGTTTCCTGCACAACGGAGGGAAACAAAAGTTCAATTAAGAGTGAAATAGCCCAATCTGGCAATATGAAAAACTGAATTTATTTGCTTCCTGATCTGCCAAGCGAAAAGCCAGATCCGATTGACTGTCTTCTGCACGTCTCGTTGGTCACTAAAGTGCTGTGGTTCTGATTGGCCGGCGTCCCTTTCCTGCTCAGCGCGCTATTCTCTTCCTGTCAGTGGAACTAGGGAGAGGCTCTGCAGACCCAGCGTAGTGCTTTTGTGTAAGTAGATGTTAGTGCTGGGGCTAGCGCTACAGCATGGGGCATTGGGTTTAGTCATGGCCCGAACCGGGACCCTATGCTTAAAGCTTGCAGCTGGACTCGCAGACTGTTGGCACGCGGGAGATCTGTACTGGCGGCTGGCTTCGGTGAGCACTCTGTAAACTTTCAGGCAGTGAGTTTCGCTGTAAAGCCTGATGACTCTGCTTTGATTAGTACACCGGAAGGATGTTTTGGTCTCGACTGCTTGTTTTCCGTGTCACAGGGTGGAGAGATGTTGATTTTCCTTTCCATGCCATGCTCCTTTTGATTGGTGATAATAGTAAAGGGTCACTCCCTTCGGAGGTTATAAATACGTATATGCATCATTGTCTCCACCCCTGATACTGTAGGTCAGTGCTGGGAATGAGAGAGTAAGGTACTCTGACACAATATCTAGACATCATTTATTAATGTGACATCATGATAATATACGTTATTTACAGAAAGTTATTTACATACCACATGATTGCATATGCTATCCAGCACCCTTCGTGTCATCAGCCTTGTATCGAGGAGTCGTCAGGTCGAGCAAGGCGAGAAGGGGGTTTTTCGTGTCCAGCACTCTATACGTCTATAGAGGCAATATCTCCTACTCCCGCCGGACACTGGAAAGTCCTGCTCTTTTATATCGTGCCGTAAACAAGTGTGCGTGCGAGAGAGAATGATTGATCACTATCCCCCCATGTTATGTATCAACAGTGCTACTGCCCAGTCGGCTTCATCCTGTCCCTCGCATGTAGGCAGTTGATCAGACCACCGTATTCCTGACAGGGAGCCAGAAAGCTGAGCAGCACAACCTGTTTAACAAGAACATGTTTATCCTACAACTCCACCCTTGATCAATCATTCTCCAATGCAGGCACCACTGCATACGAAGCCACTGTAGTGGTATAGTTACTTTGACGTGCTATTTTATGCACTCGATAGGTAAGATAACATGTACACACTAGGCACAGGAGGCTTACACACATTACAATAAGGATAGGATGAAAAATCCAATTCAGAGTCATTGTAGCAGTAGCGGAACATCCGAAAAACACATCCCACCAAGAATGAGAGGTGTCTTTTATCAATTGTTGTTGTAAATGTAGTAGGCGTTCCTTGGCAAAGTCCGCTCAAAGCAGGGCACCAGTTACAGCAATGTCCACATGTCTCAGGGTCTGTTTCAACGAATCTGAGGTATTCAATACCTTTCGCAGTTTAGTCAAATCCAACAATGGTGTCTTAAAGAATGATAAGTCCAACTTTACCCCCAATTGCGCATCAGCGATGTCC
Organism: Rhinatrema bivittatum; assembly: GCF_901001135.1. Taxonomy (NCBI): domain Eukaryota; kingdom Metazoa; phylum Chordata; class Amphibia; order Gymnophiona; family Rhinatrematidae; genus Rhinatrema; species Rhinatrema bivittatum. The sequence continues at coordinate 50,977 of NW_021821307.1, forward strand.
ATTGGTGGTAAATAATATTGTCGAGAACCAAAAGTAAACCAAGTAACATTATACAGGCATCCTGTAAAAGTCAAATTATATACACATACAGTTTCAGGGAATGGAATTATGAAACCAGTTACATTATCAGGTAATATTAGAAGGCTACAATGTGCCAAAGCTTGCTGCAACGAGCAATCATCGGGTAATGTGGAATACATTAAAGGGCAAGCCAATCCCATTAGTGTAGGGGTACATATTGTATTGTCAATAGTGTGATTATTGGTGGTCCGTATCCAATTGTTAGTATGCAAAACTTGTATTAGCACACTTCCTCTTTCAGGAAGATAGACTGGGAAAGGAAGTGATGTAAATCCTGTCTGAGAGGAGGTGCTGTTCTTCCACTTGATAGTCCCCCGTCCGAGGTTACTTCTACAGGCTGATATAGGGTGTGCACCATACCAATGATGGCAAAGAGGTTGATCGCCATAAACGGGAGGTGCAAGCCAACCTGTAGAGAGAACACATTGTTGTTATTCCTTAGTTTACATCGATACTGGGTACCTGTATCCAATGTTCATCTCCTTCTGGTAGTACAGTCAGTACTGCATCTTTGCCAACAGCTAAAATTTCACCTTTCCTAGGTTCTCTATGAGGTGTGAAGATCCATATTTTAGCTCCTGGATGTAGTTTACTTGGATTGGAGGTGCTTCCAAAGGCACCTTGTCCTCGGGAGTGGAATTGGGAATTCCCCATACCATTTGGTCTGTTACATAGGGAATAATAATCAATTGTACCATTTTGGTTTGGGCAGGAACGTAAATTTCTTTATTCGTCAAGTTGTGATACAGTACATATATGGGACCACGGTAGTCAGAATCAATGATTCCCCCCAATACAGTTATGCCTTGTTTTGCCCAACTAGATCGAATACACAGCCATCCGAAATGTTGCTTAGGGATGCTGCACCCAATCTGTAAATCATACAATAAAGATTCATGGGGAGGTATCACTATAGCGGTGGGATTGGTTACATCATATCCCGCAGCTTCATAACTATTTTGGCGGGGCAATTCGAATTTCCCGAAGCCGCCCAGCAAATGATATTTCGGATCTGAGTAGAAGCGGGTTCCTGATTATATAACTTCTGGAAAGGAGTCTTTCCGTCCTTTTTTAAAGGTCTACTATTTAGCAGCTGTAGAGCTGTGGACAATACAGATTTCCACCTTCATGGTGGCAGATTTTGTAAGAGCGTAACATATTTTTTAATAACCCATTCATACGCTCAATAAGGCCGGCAGCTTGTGGATAATATGGAATGTGAAAGATCCATTCAATGTAGTTGTCTCTAGCATATTGCTGCACTAAGTTACCAGTAAAGTGAGTCCCTCTATCGCTCTGAACTTGTTTTGGTATTCCATAATACCGACTCATTTCATTTAAAAGTTTTAACGTAGCTTTCTGATTAGCCTCTGGTGCAGGCACAGCCATCATGATTCCACTAAATGTATCTACTGCCGACATAAATATACATCCCCACATTTTCGTAAAGGGCCTATAAAATCTATTTGCCAAATAGTGGCAGGACTTAAACCACGATGGATATGCCCCTGCTCAATAGCTTGTGGTGACCTTGGATGTGTCAACTGACAATATTCACATTGTGTAGTATGTTTTGAAAATCAGAGGGATCCTGGTATCCCTCTGGCTTGGGCCCACCTGTGAGTAGCTTCCGCCCCCAAGTGGCCACTTTTTTCGTGTGCCCATTTCCATAGCCCCTGCTCGTTTGTGGTCGTGACACTGGCTCGGATTTTTGCGTGTTTATCTGCAATGGAATTGTACAGATTAGATAAAGAAACATCTTTCACATGTGCGTCTACATGGAACACTGTAACATGCTTTTTGTGACACTCAGCCCAGATTTTTGCCAAATGTCAGCGCCCCATACCGGGCGGTGATGTATCTTCCATTGATCTTTATGCCATTTTGGCATCCACTGAGTCATTCCTTTCATGACTGCCCAACTGTCAGTATAAATGTGGCAATCCGTTTCCCCTTTTTGTAAAGCCATCCATATGGCATAAAGTTCCGCAAACTGGCTAGATTTGCCTTTCCCTTCCTCCTGACTTACTTCGTTTGTATGGGGATTATACACTACACCTACCATTCCATAATCGCTCGGTTCCCTTCATTGTAGCCGAACGTCTGTAAACCAAGCATGTAACTGCTGTTCTTTGGGTAATTGGTCGAATGGTACCCCCGGTAGTTAACCGGAGAGGCGGAATTATCCAATGTTTCTATCTGTTCTTTTTCTTGATTAATAGGAATTTCCGCTACCTGTTCATGGAGCATGGAGTGCCCAGCCAAGCCTGATTTCGCCCTGTCCTGGATATACCATTTCCATTTGCAATGGAAGCTTCTTGCGCATACCCTATCCGATGGGTATGCGGGGTGCTGTGTACCCACTGCATAATTGGGATTAAAGGGCGCATAAGGATTTCATGGTTCTGAGTTAATTGGTCTGTGTCTAACAAAGCCCAGTAACATGCTAGTAACTGCTTCTCAAAGGCTGAATACTGCCATGCAGCATCAGGTAATTGCAGCATCAGGTAATTTCCTGCTCCAAAACCCTAACGGTACTCGTTTACCGTCGTGTTTCTGCCACAGACTCCAGTCCGCATGACAAGATTGATTTATTTTATTTAACATTTTTCTATATCGACCTTCAAGGTTGAATACCATATCAGGTCGGTTTACATCGAACAGGGGTAGATCAGTATAACATAACGTAACATAAGGAACAATTTTTTTTATAATTAGCGGAGATACAAGCAGAGAAGCAAAAGTTACATAATAACAAGGACCTTGAACTTGGAAGCTGGTTCAGCTGGAAAAAGAAGCCTTACGAGGGTATTAAAATAAATACATTGTGAAATATCTGAGCTTGGTCTAGAGCTAGTTAGCTTATTAGGGTAGTAAACTAGTAAATGAGGTGAGTATTGGAGGGGCGAAGTTCGAACTTCATATTCATAAGTTGAGTAATTATCTAATGAAAGTTTGATGGATCCGGGAAGGCTTGTAAGAAGAGCCAGGTTTTAATTTTTTTTTAAATGTTGGTAAGATGAAAATGAAACTTGTAATTCTACTGGCCCCTCCCTGATAGGCCATAAGTCTAATGCTGTTTGGATAGCGACCTTAGCCTGATCAAAAGCATCTTGATGTAATCGTCCCCATTCAAATTTTTCCTTTTTTCGAGTGACTTTATACAATGGGGACAATATTTGCCCCAAATGTGGAATGTGTTGTCACCAGAATCCAAATAGTCCTATAAAATTCTGGGCTTCTTTTTGATTCTGCAGCGGGGAAAACAACAATATCTTATCCTTTGTCTTTGGTAAGATTTCTCTTTTACCATTCGACTACTGTATCCCCAAAAATTTCACAGTGTTGCTAGGCCCTTGTATTTTATTCTTATTAATTTTCCAACCTCTATTCTCCATATTTTCTACTACTTGTGCTAGAGCTATCGCTACTTGCTCTTCTGTATCCCCTTGTACTAATATATCATCAATGTAATGAGTTAATTAAGAACATAAGAACATAAGAAATTGCCATGCTGGGACAGACCAAGGGTCCATCAAGCCCAGCATCCTGTTTCCAACAGAGGCCAAAAACCAGGCCACAAGAACCTGGCAATTACCCAAACACTAAGAAGAACCCATGCTACTGATGCAGTTAATAGCAGTGGCTATTCCCTAAGTATAATTGATTAATAGCCATTAATGGACTTCTCCTCCAAGAACTTATCCAAACCTTTTTTGAACCCAGCTACATTAACTGCACTAACTACCTTCTCTGGCAACAAATTCCAGAGCTTTATTGTGCGTTGAGTGAAAAAGAATTTTCTCCGATTAGTCTTAAATGTGTTACTTGCTAACTTCATGGAATGCCCCCTAGTCCTTCTATTATTCGAAAGTGTAAATAACCGAGTCACATCTACTCGTTCAAGACCTCTCATGATCTTAAAGACCTCTATCATATCCCCCCTCAGCCGTCTCTTCTCCAAGCTGAACAGCCCTAACCTCTTCAGCCTTTCCTCATAGGGAGCTGTTCCATCCCCTTTATCATTTTGGTTGCCCTTCTCTGTACCTTCTCCATCGCAACTATATCTTTTTTGAGATGCGGCGACCAGAATTGTACACAGTATTCAAGGTGCGGTCTCACCATGGAGCGATACAGAGGCATTATGACATTTTCCGTTCTATTAACCATTCCCTTCCTAATAATTCCTAACATTCTATTTGCTTTTTGACTGCTGCAGCACACTGAGCCGATGATTTTAAAGTATTATCCACTATGATGCCTAGATCTTTTTCCTGGGTGGTAGCTCCTAACATGGAACCTAATATCGTGTAACTACAGCAAGGGTTATTTTTCCCTATGTGCATCACCTTGTACTTGTCCACATTAAATTTCATCTGCCATTTGGATGCCCAATCTTCCAGTCTTGCAAGGTCCTCCTGTAATGTATCACAGTCTGCCTGTGATTTAACTACTCTGAATAATTTTGTATCATCCGCAAAATTGTATGTCTTTTGGACAATCATACCTTTCTAAATCTTCTGCCACCCTCCGGTGACATAAGGTAGGGCTATGTAAGTATCCCTGAGGTAGTCTAGTGAAGGTATACTGTCATCCTTCCCACGTGAAGGCAAATTGTTCTTGGTTTTCTTTACAGATAGGAATTGTGAAAAAGCATTTGCTAAATCCATTACGGCGTACACAACTTCCCTGAATGTTGCTGTATCTGCTCTACCAATGTTACAATATCGGGGACCGCGGCAGTCAGAGGGTCCGTATTTTTGTTCAAAGCCCTGTAATCTACTGTCATTCTCCACGAACCATCTGTTCCCTGTACGTAACAAGGATCAGTCCAGACTGCTGGGTTATGCCTCCCCTCCAGCAGATGGAGTCAGAGAGAAAATTGTAAGCACCCCCTAGATATACTGGTGTGCCACCTACGATCCCTCAGTATTTTCTCTGACTCCAGCAGATTGAGAGGCATATCCTGTGGTCCTGTCTGTGCTGTCTAGCTTTCAAATTATTTACAGGTGTTCTTTATTAATTTATAATTTCTGACTAGATCAACTGGTTTATTTCTTTGTGTTTAAAAAAAAAAAAAAAGGGAAAGTTATAGTATACATTTAGTTTTTGTTCAGGTTCTTTCTGTTCCTTCTGTTCCGTGGGCGCAGCGTAAAGGCAGGCAGTGAGAGCGCTGCTCTCACTAATTCTTTCCCGGATTAGTGTGTCCCTTTTTGGTCCTGGGGGAGAGTTTACCGGTGGGCCGGTCACCCTCCCCCCCATTACAGTGTTACCGGAGTTTTCACTCTGAAGGGGGCTTTCTTGTTACTTTAAAAAAAAAAAAAAATCTAAGGAAAGGGGGACATTTAAGTCCTGTTGGCGGCAGGCAGTGCCCTGATGTACAGCCCCAGCCTGCCGCGCTTCATACCTGACCAGGGACTCCGGAGGGGGCGGTGATTCCACCCAGCGTTTTGGCTCTCCCAGTCTGATCTTTTTTGGCGTGCTTTTTCTTCATGGCCTCTGATGCGCATTCTTCGGCCTGCACGGCCGAGGGAGGGCGGGGGCGCGACTCTCCCGAGAGGGTCTCTGCTCCCGCTGCATTCCCGGGGGCGAGGGACCCTCTCGGGGACCGAGCGCTGCCCGCAGGTCCGACCGTGTCCTCTTCGGTGCGGCTGGGGAGGGTGTCCGGAGCTCGATCTTTGTCCCCGCCTCTCATCGAAAGTGAGGCGGCGGCCATCTTGGAAACGCAGCAGTCGCCCGATTCAGCGTCGGAGGAGGGGGATTCCCCTCCTCCCTCCCGCCTGATTTAAGCCCGCGCAGTGGCTCTGATCTGGAAGCCCCTCGGGCCCCCCCCCCCCCGACAAGACCTGCGGCGGCCACGCGGAAACGGCCAGTGCCTTTCTCTTCAAAATTTGTGCTTTTAATGCACAGCCTTTTTTAGGGCTCAAGCAGGTTGGGAGCCAGATGACCCCCCCCCCTCACAAAGATTCCTAAAGTGCTGCCGGTTCAGGAGAAAGCCGGGACTCAGGAGAAGGCAGGGGTGCAAGAGAAAGCCGGAGCGCGGGCTCTAGGGGGCACGGGTGGTCCGGCGGATCGGACATCACCCAAGACTCGCCTGATGGCGCAGGGACGGAAGTCCCCGACGCTCAGGGGTCTCTAGATGGGGATGACCCCATGGTTTTATGCCTGTTTAAAAAGATGAGCTCAATTTTTGATCCTTCATGTTTTGAAGGAGTTAGAAATCCCAGCGCCGCAGCATGAGGTGGATACTTCCACAGGGGATGTAGCGATGGCGGGTCTGAGGGCCCCTCCACAGACGTTCCCTTTTCATCCCAAGGTGTTACAGATTATTTCTAAGGAATGGGACGTCCCGGAAGCATCCTTGCGTTAGCAGGGCAATGAATAAATTATATCCCCTGCCATCGGAGTCCTTGGAGGTCCTCAAGGTCCCTTCGGTGGACTCGGCAGTCACAGCCGTGGTTAAGCATACTACCATTCCCGTCACTGGAGGGGTAGCCTTGAAGGATCTCCAGGACCGGAAGTTGGAAATTTATTGAAGCGCATCTTTGAGGTGGCGGCATTGGGGGTCCGAGCAGCGGCTTGTAGTAGTTTGGTCCAGAGGGCCACTCTACGCTGGATTCAGCAATTACTTCAACACAGGAGCTTCCGGGACGAAGCAGAACAGGCCAAACTGTGGGAAGCCGCGGTCGCTTACACTGCGGACGCATTGTATGATTTGCTACGAACCTCGGCCCGCACTATGTCATCGGCGGCGGTGGCAGCTAGGCGTTTGCTTTGGCTCCGTTGTTGGTCGGCGGATACCTCTTCCAAGTCGCGTCTTGGATCCTTTCCCTTTAAGGGTAAGTTTGTTTGGTGAGGATTGGACCAACTCATCAAGGACTTGGGTGATAATAAGGTATATAAGTTGCCGGAGGACAAGCCACGTCAGTTTCGTTCCTTCGGAAATACCCGGACCGCTTTCGGGGGCAGCGCCGGTTTCATATGGGAAGGGGAGGTCCCTTTCCACAAAAACAGCAGGGACCCAGGTCTCAACCTTGGACTCCTTCCTTTCGGGGCAGGCGACCTCAGCGATTGGGATCCTCGCAGAATTTTGCCCGGCAAACCCGCACAATGAAGTCGCGCAGGCCCATTCCTCCCTTCCGTTCATCGGAGGTCGGTTGTCCCTGTTTTGGGAGGAATGGGTCAAAGTCACTTCAGACCAATGGGTCCTCGACGTTGTTCGCTACGGTTACGAGTTGGAGTTTGCTCGGCCCCTCCGGGATCATTTTATGATATCGCCTTGCGGTCCTCCGAAAAACAACTTGTTATCACCCAAACTGTGAACCGGTTGCGGACCCTGGGGCGGTGATGCCCGTTCCACGGCCAAGACCAGGACGGGCCGGTATTCCATTTACTTCGTGGTCCCAAAGAAGGAAGGCACGTTCCAATTTTAGATTTGAAACAAGTAAACAAGGTCTTGCGCGTTCCCCGGTTTCGCATGGAGACATTATGGTCTGTTATTGCGGCCGTCCACAAGGGAGAATTTTTGGCTTCTTTGGATCTAGCCGAGGCATATCTTCACATCGGAATCAGGGAACGTCATCAGAGGTGTTCCCCCAACACATGAATCTTTGCAAAGAATGGTGTTGGGGGAACACTTCCAGTTTTGCGCCCTTCCGTTCGGGTTGGCCATGGCTCCGAGAGTGTTTACCAAGGTTCGTAGTAGTCGCGGCTTTTCTCTGCACCGTCAAGGCACTGGTGCATCCCTACCTCGACGATTGGCTCATCCAGGCAAAGTCGGAGGACTTGTGCAAGCGGGCGGTCCAGTTGGTAGTGAAGCAGCTTCAGTCGTTAGGTTGGGTAATCAACTTTGCAAAGAGCCAGCTGGTTCTGAGTCAGCAATTGGAGTTTTTGGGAGCCCGATTCGATACCCGGCTGGGCAAGGTATTCCTGACTCAGCAGAGAATGGTAAATCTGATGGTTCAGGTGCAGAACCTACTGGATCTCCCCTTACCCATGGCCTGGGATTATTTACAAGTCATTGGGCATATGGTTTCTACTCTGGAGATGGTGCCGTGGGCTTTTGCGCATATGCATCCTTTGCAAAGGGCTCTTCTTTCTCGCTGGGATCAGAGGTCCGAGGATTACGGCCTGGAGTTGCCACTGATGGAGCCGGCCTGGTCAAGCCTGGCCTGGTGGTTGGTCCCGGAACATCTCTTGCAGGGAGTGGACCTAGATCCTCCTCTGTGGATTGTCGTGACAACGGATGCCAGTCTGTCAGGCTGGGGAGTGGTCTGTCAATCCAGAGCGGTGCAGGGGACGTGGTCTCCTCACCAAGCCTCTTGGTCCATCAACCGTCTGGAGACCAGAGCGGTACGTCTAGCCTTGCGCCAACTTCTCCCGATGGTGCAGGGTCGGGCGGTACGAGTTCTATCGGACAACGCGACCACGGTAGCATATATAAATCGCCAGGGAGGCACAAAAGTCGGCCAGTGGCGGTCGAAGCGTCTTGTTAATGGCTTGGGCAGCGTCATCTATCCCGCATCGCAGCCACCCACATTGCAGGTGTGGACAACATTCAAGCGGATTTTCTCAGTCGACAACAATTGGACCCAGGAGAATGGGCTGTCGGCCGAAGCAATGGATCTCATCACCCTGCGTTGGGGGGTTCCGCGTCTGGACCTGATGGCGACTCGGCACAATGCAAAGGCGGCGCGTTTCTTCAGCCGCAGACGGGAGCACGGGTCGGAAGGAGTGGATGCACTCGTGCTTCCATGGCCTCGTCACATCCTCCTCTATGTGTTTCCTCCTGGGCCCCTAGTAGGCAAGGTGTTAAGGCGTATCGAATCCCATCGCGGTCGAGTGATTCTCGTGGTTCCAGAGTGGCCGAGACGCCCATGGTTCGCGGATCTCGTCAATTTCGCGGAGGACGGGCCTTTGCGCCTGGGGCATTTCCCGAACCTCCTTCGACAGGGGCCAGTATTTTTCGATCTGGCGGATCGCTTTTGTCTGGCGGCTTGGCTCATGAGAGGAGGCAGTTGAGGAAGAAAGGATACCCGGAAGCTGTCATTTCCACGCTTCTCCGTGCGCGTAGGCCTTCAACTACACTTACTTATGCTAGAGTGTGGAAAGTGTTTGACTCATGATGCGGTGTCTCCAAAATATCGCCATGTCGGGCTTCTGTAGCTCATATCCTTACCTTTTGCAGGATGGATTGAAGAAGGGTTTGGCCTACAGTTCTCTGAGAGTTCAGGTGGCGGCTCTGGGTTGTTTGAGGGGTAAGTTGAAGGATCCTCCCTAGCGTGTCACCCAGATGTGGCCCGATTTTTACGAGGCGTTCGGAACTTGCGTCCTCCTCTGAGGGTCCCTTGCCCTTCCTGGAATTTGAACTTAGTCCTCAGAGGCCTCAACGCGGCCCCTTTGAACCTCTACGGCGAACATCCTTAAAGGATTTAACACTAAAGGCGGTGTTTCTGGTAGCCATCGCGTCGGCACATCGGGTATCGGAGTTGCAAGCTCTTTCATGTAGAGAACCGTTCTTGCGTATTTCGGATTCCGGCGTGTCCTTGAGAACGGTCCCTTCCTTCTTACCTAAGGTGGTATCGGCCTTTCATGTTAATCAGACGGTAGAATTGCCTTCTTTCTCGGCAATAGAGCTGCAGTCTTCTCAAGGTCCAGATTTGAGACGTTTAGATGTTCGTCGAGTACTCCTGCGTTATTTGGAGGTCACCAATGACTTTCGGAGGTCGGATCACTTGTGTTGTGGCAGGGTCCAAAGAAGGACCTACAGGCATCCAAAGCAATTAGTGCCCGTTGGTTGAAGAATGCTATCGCGTCTACATACATTGGTTGTGGTAAGTCTGTTCCTGAGGGGCTCAAGGCACATTCCTTGCGTTCTCAGGCAACTTCGTGGGGTGAAAGTCAACTGGTTTCTAGCCAAGAGATTTGCAGGGCGGCCACATGGAAGTCGTTGCATACCTTCGCTAGACATTATCGGCTCGATGTTCGAGGGCCGTCCGCTGACTCCTTTGGAAGCAGTGTAATTCGAGCGGGACTCTCTGGGTCCCACCCCAGTTAAGTCGGCTCGGGTACATCCCAGCAGTCTGGACTGATCCTGGTACGTACAGGGAAAGGAAAATTAGTTTCTTACCTGATAATTTTCGTTCCTGTAGTATCAAGGATCAGTCCAGACGCCCGCCCGAGACTGTGTTCACGAGAGTCCGCTCGAACTTCTTCCTGTAATTTTGATCCGGTAAGTGCTTACCCGTTTCGTTTACGTTTGAGTTTGGTTAATTATTTACAGAATGTTAGTACTTGTTTTAAAGCATTTTACTACTTGATCTAGTCAGTTTTCCAGTCAGTTGCCATATTTAAGGCTTCGCTACTTTGGTGGAGGGGTGGTTGTTTTCCATTTCCTTCTGCTTTGATTATACTGAGGGATCGTAGGTGGCACACCAGTATATCTAGGGGGTGCTTTCAGTTTTCTCTCTGACTCCATCTGCTGGAGGGGAGGCATAACCCAGCAGTCTGGACTGATCCTTGGTACTACAGGCACGAAAATTATCAGGTAAGAAACTAATTTTCCTATTTCTTCACTGGCCAGATGGGATTATTCCAATCGCTAGTGGTTGGAATTAGCACCCCCGCTTCCTGTAAATCCTTAATTGTTTCTGTTATCTCTTTATGTCCGCCAGGTATCCGGTATTGCTTTTGGCATACTGGACCCCTTGTTTTAGGCATAGCTATTTCTGGTCCCACAGTTCTACCCACTATTATTGTTCTGGATAGATATACTGGTCTATTGTTTTCAAATGCTACTTGCTTTCTTGGCGCCTTTCCAAACAACATTTGCCCACATGTTGTATTCAACTTAAGTCCCTGTAACAGATCCATCACAATTATATATTCCTTAATGGGTACATTTACTACCTTAGCTTGAGGAATTTTGTATCCTCCCACGACTAAAGAAATTATGGTTCGTTTTCCTATCACAGTTTTTCCTCCGAGATCCGCTAATTCTACTTTTTGCCCCCCATGTTTCTTGGGATTTCCAAATATTAAAGTGGCCTCCGCCCCCGTATCTACTAAAGCCATCACCTGTTGTGCCCCATTTTGCCATTGTATTTCTACCCCAATATGGGGGCGATTATCCATGGTGACTGCAGCGATTTGGGGGGTATGGCCTTTTTCCTATTGTGCCCAGGATAAGTCCGAATACAGTCTAGTACTATTGACCTCCTGAGGTGGGGCGCTGGGTTGTACGGACTCAGACTCGTTTATGAAGGGGTTTGTAGCATTTACCTCTTGCTCTTTTTTCTCTTGCAACAATTGGTTCATCTTTGTTAGTAACACTTTTCCCCAGTCTTCCTCCCTTTCCACGTAAACTTTCTTTTGTTTACCCTTGCATTTTTGCAGATACAATTTATACATGTCTTTGGTTGGAATACCATCTATTTTCTCGTTAGCCACTCCGGCAGCTGTCAATGCTGCAAACATATCTCTCCTTGACACCCGTGCGTCCGTATCTCGGTTTTGGAGATCCCTGTATCCCTTTCGAATACCTTCTCCTCTGTCACATACTTCGCCTTTAAATGTGAAAGTCTTATCATTGCGCTCTTGTATCCCTAAATCTAGGACCTCTCTGATTGCCCGAATCAAATCTCCAATTTTCTTCCCAGCCGTATTTAATAGCAAGGTCAACATAATGGACCTGTGTGCCGGGATTACGGTATGCATAATCTCTGCCCGAGCCGTACCGGGCAGGGGTAGGTCCAGGAAATCTCCCTGCAAATTCCTCAGACACCATGTTTGCATGGTAATTTCTTTGATACGCTGAATGATATCATGCATATTATATAATGGTTTGTTACTGACGGGCCAATCTAATACAGTGCTACACCTTGTTTTAGTGGCAGCGGCAACTACTCAAAATAAGTCCGTCATGTCCCCTTGCCAAACTACTGTTCTGATAGCTGCCCTTACCTCAGGATCGGTAGAAATCATAGTGAATCTTTTAACATCTTTTTGATCAATCATAATGTCTCCCGCCCCCGATTCATATAATCTCACTAGCCAGCGGTCAATAGGTTCTCCTGGCTTTTGCCCCATGCGATCCAATATCTCACTTACTTCTTGTTGGGTGAAGTCTTCCATTACTTGTGTACCCTCCTGTTCTATAGCTCTACCATCGCTGGTCTGCTTTAATTTATGCCTGACTATGGGACAGGCTTGCTCTATGGGGGGAGGGGGTATTACTGCCTCCTCCTCACTGTCCGTAGAGTCCCATATGTCCCCGTCCCATATCTCTGGATCCCAGTCATCTTTCATAATACATGCTCGTATTTTAGAATGATTTACTCTTCCTCTTCGTTTTCTACATTTGTGTTGTGCTACCTGCACAGCGGCTCGTTTGGCCACCGTCTGATAATGTTCTGTCTTCTGTTTAAACGTCTCTAAGTGACACCTAAGCATAACATTATCTTTGAGGAGGTTGTCTTTCTTTCGCTCTAGTTCAACTAATTTCTCTTGCAACACGCTTTTTTGTTCATGACATTTCCTATATTCTGTTAATACTACCCATCCTCTCCGTCTCACTGTCCCCAATTCTTTTCCTTTTATTACGGGGACCTGTTGGAGTTGATTTACAATATCTAAAGGTTCTCCTCCTATATCCCAAGCCTCCGCGAGCCCTGTATTCATAGCCCATTCCTGGGCCAACATTTTATACGGGGTTTTTTCCCATCTGGGAATTTTTAGATCCACCGGGCTTGGTGGTTCGGATGTCTCTTTTCCGTTTTTCCTTTTAAATAGAGACATCCTGTTCAGTGACGCCAAATGTTGGGAATGAGAGAGTAAGGTACTCTGACACAATATCTATGACATTTATTAATGTGACATCATGGTAATATACGTTATTTACAGAAAGTTATTTACATACCACATGATTGCATTTTATTACCCTGTTCACTCTTATCCTAGTTTACTCCCCTGTTTTAATGTAATCGCATTCTTACATGCTTGTTATTGTTATAATGTAAACTGAAATGATATGTAACTTTGCTACATGAATTGCGGTATATAAAAATGTTAAATAAATAAATAAATATGCCATCCAGCACCCTTCGTGTCATCAGCCTTGTATCGAGGAGTCGTCAGGTCAGCAAAGGCGAGAAGGGGGTTTTCAGTGTCCAGCACTCTATACGTCTATAGAGGCAATATGTCCTACCCCCGCTGGACACTGGAAAGTCCTGCTCTTTTATACTGTGCCGTAAACAAGTGTGCGTGCGAGAGAGAAATGATTGATCACTATCCCCCCATGTTATGCGTCAACAGTTGCTACTGCCCACTCGGACTCATCCTGTCCTTGGCATGTAGGCAGTTGATCAGACCGCCTTATTCCTGACAGGGAGCCAGAAAGCTGAGCTGCACAACCTGTTTAACAAGAACATGTTTATCCTACAGTCAGGGATATCCAAACCAGACCTGTTTGTGGCACTCTAGGACCAAAGTTGCCTAGCTCTGCTGTATGTGTGCCTCTCCTAGCTTATCCTTCCAAGGGTGGTACTTCCCACCTTTATGACTGTAGGTTTTACAACCTGGAGCAAGAACTAAACATAGTGGGAACTTTTATTTATTCTTTCTGTAGGTGGTAAAGAGCACATTTAAAGGGAGACTGTGTTTATAATATTTTGTATTTCTAGAGCACTTTGGTTCAAGGTAGTTTACAGCAGTTTTTTTTAAGTATGCTAAGTCCCTGCTTTTGAGAGCTTACCAGCTAAGTGATTACCTAAAGTAAGGGGAAGATAAAGTAAATTGTGTAAAGTCACAAGGAATAGTAGTGAAAGAAGCAGGTTTTGATCCTTGGTTTCTCTAGTGCATTGCTCTTAACTACTAGGCCAGGGGTGAGCAAACTTTTGAACTGCAGTACTCTTCCATTCATCGCAGTTGGTTGGGGACCCCCTCTCTCCCAAGGTTAATACGTATATATATAACCACCTCTCATTTCAGTGGTCTCTCTTGTATTTGTGTGGTTTTAATCTCTGCTACATATATATAAAAGTTTATTACACAAAGGTGAAGGGTATTCACCAGGCAGCTGCACAGTCAACTAGTGGCTCAAGGCCACCATTTCCTAGCGTGTAGCCAGATGGACTCAGGACCAATGGGATATGTGCTTCTCTGCTAGCAGATGGAGACAGAGTCAAGTTTCAAAGCTGACGTTACCCTAGATCTACCCTGCAGTGACCTCAGCCATTCAGTATTTCTCCATCTCCTAGCAGATGTGGATTCTGCCTTCCCTATCGGGAAAACAGTACTCTTTTTAGAAAAGGAAATTTTACCTTTAAATTGGAGAAAGATAGAGCCCCGCTTTCCTGCGGTGATACTTAATGGACCCTCCACCAGTTGAGAATTCCTGAGGTGATTTCCGAGATCCTGCAGAGGTTTGCCTTGGTCCTGTAGCCAATTCCCGGCGAGGACTTTGCTGCTGAAGCAGCTGAAAAGCAGTGGGTGCAGGAAGCCGAGCATGGCGGTGATGGCCTAAGCCCTCTCCCCCGCAGCCAGAGACCGTCTCTGTACTCAGCCGGTAAGCGCTGGGCCCAGGTAAGTAGAGAAGATCTCCTCTTATCCAGAGATGTGGAAGGTCTTCAGTAAGTCTTCCCTACAGTCTCATTGCTTGGCTGTCATGCCAACATCGTTCACGACCCCAATAGGGCAAAAGAAGGGGGTTTACGAGTGGGTTGAGCGGCCCCCCAATGGGCTAGGCCCCACTTCAGGCTCAGTGGGTACTCCACATGGTGGGCCACGGCGGCGCCATCTTGTGCGCACAAACTACAGGGTATTATGGCCCCGGCAGCAAAGAAGCTCAAATGACACTCCCTTTGTGCTGCCTGCACAGCCTGACCTTCGGAGGATGGGTCAGCCACGACCTTATCTGGCAGCACCCCGGACCTGAGCAATTTTGGGGTGGCGTCCCCCTGGGAGAGGGCAGTTCAACGGCACTTACCCCAGTTCCTCCTGGGCTAAATATGGACCCAGCGGCCTTCTCTTGGTTGGAATTCTTTCAGGGCCTACAAGCCTTTGTTCAGGTGCAGTCAGCTACTGCCCTGCCCGGCCAGAGCCCTAGCTGGGAAGGCTCGCCTGACCAAGTGTATCCCTGACAGGGACTTGGACACCACAGACGAAGGGGTTGCGGATTCATTGGAGGATGGGGAAATCCCTCCAGGCCTGGAGCTATTCTGGACCATGCTTCGATTTTTCCACAGAGATGAATTACCGGCCTTGGTCTCCTAGACCCTGGGAGTTCCTGGCACGGACCCTATGTCAGAACCAAGGAAAAATCCCATCCTGGTTTCTCTATGGAAAGCCTCTTGCTATTTCCTGATGCTGGAAGCCATCAAGGAGTTGATTGACCTGGAATGGGCAGTTTTAAAGGAGGTAGGGCCCTGGAGGTCTTATACCCTCTGGACCCAGTAGCCAAAGAAAGCCTGCATTTCCCGAAAGTGGACGCCCTGGTCTGTGCTGTCTCAAAGTGAACAACTATCCCAGTAGGGGAGGAGCGGCCTTGAAGGATGCTCACGATAGGCGGTTGGAATCCATCCTTAAGCATGCCTTCGACACGATAGCAATGACACTGCAGATTGCTTCCTGTTGTGCTCTGGTAGCTCATTCATGTCTGCTTCTCTCGAGAGAGGCAGATAGCTCAGGGGCGCATACCAGAGAGACGATCGAGTCCACCACGGCCTTCCTAGCGGATTAAGCTCGGACCTAGTACACACCTTGGCCAGAGGGGTAGCCTCAGTGGTGGCGGCCAGAAGACAGATATGGTTACAAAATTGGTTAGCAGACGCGACCTCTAAGGCAAACCTCACAAAGATGCCCTTTAAGGGATCCCTCCTATTTGGTAGCAAATTGGAAAACTAGCCGGTAAGTGGAGTGAATCTCCAGTGCCTTAGCTACTGGAAGATAAGAAAAAGAGGTCACAGCGTCCCTCTCCCATGAGGGGTTGGGCTAGGGCTCCCAGTGCTTCTGGCCCT
Organism: Rhinatrema bivittatum; assembly: GCF_901001135.1. NCBI lineage: Eukaryota > Metazoa > Chordata > Amphibia > Gymnophiona > Rhinatrematidae > Rhinatrema > Rhinatrema bivittatum. Next base: position 67,071 of record NW_021821307.1, read on the forward strand.
ACACAAACTTGTCATTTCAGACATCTCGGTCCTTGGAAAGGTCTCGGTCCTTTCGGAACCGACAACCAAAAAGAGGAACAGGTTCAGGCTCAGGTTCGACCCAAAATTCCCAATGAAGTTTGGCCGACCCATCCACGAGATGAGGAGATAGGGGGTTGACTATCCCTCTTCTTTCAGCAGTGGGTCGAGATCACTTTGGACAAATGGGTACTGGCCATCATACAAGAAGGATACACTCTATTTCGCTGCATCCTTCGGGACATATTCATGATGTCACCTTGCCATTCCCAGCACAAAAAACTGGTAGTGGAATCCACGTTGATAAGGCTCCTCAGTTTGAGGGCTATAGCCCTGGTATGTATGCCCCAAGTAAATAAGGGGTGTTATTCCATTTATTTCATCATACCCAAGAAGGAGGGGTCATTCCGACCCATCTTGGATCTCAAGAGTGTCAATCATCATCTGTGGGTAATTCACTTCCGCATGGAAACTCTTCACTCCGTCATAATGGCTGTACAGATGTACAGAGTTCTTAACCTCCATGGACCTCTCGAAAGCCTATCTTCATATCCAAATCCATCAAGACCACCAGCGTTTCCTATGCTTTGCGGTACTGGACCGCCATTTCCAGTTCCGGGCACTGCCCTTCGGCCTGGCAACTGCCCCCAGGACAAAATCATGGTGGTCATGGCGGCGGCACTGAGGAAAGAAGGGATTCTGGTGCACCCTTACTTAGACAACTGGCTGATCCAGGCAAAGTTGTTGGAAGAGAGCCTCCAGGTGACCATCAGGGTCAGGTCCCTCCTACAAGAACTCTGTTGGATCGTGAACATGGACAAGAGCAGCTTCAGTCCCTCCCAGTCCTTGGAGTACCTGGGAGTCCGGTTCAACCCTAAGTAGGACAAAGTCTTCCTTCTTTCCTCGAGGATAAGGAAGCTGATGTGCCAAGTGCGTCAGTTTACTAACACGATGCCCCCAGGGTGTGGAGCTACCTCCAGGTGCTCTGTCTCATGGCGTCAACCCTGGAAGTAGTACTGTGGGTGACGGCACACATGCGGCCATTCCAACACTCCCTGCTGTCACATTGGAACCTACTGTCTCACGATTACTCGATCCACTTCCACCTACCGATGGAAGTATATTCTCGGCTCCAGTGGTGGCTACAGGAAGCTCACCTAAGCAAGGGTGTAAGCCTATCCCTACTGAATTGGATCGCCCTCACAATGAACGCGAGCCTCTGAGGGTGGAGAGCTCACTGCCAGGAACTGACAACCCAGGGGCAATGGTCTGCGGAAGAGGCGCACTGGAACATAAATTGCCTGGAAGCATGGGCACTCAGATTAGTGTGCCTGCAGTTCAGCCACAGTCCACGTGATGTTGGACAACGCAACAACGGTAGCCTACATCAACCATCAGGGGCACCAAAAGCCACCAAGTGTGTCTGGAAATAGACCCCCTTATGGAATGGGCAGAGTTAAATCTACAAGGGATCTCGGCTGCCCACATCACGGAAAAGACTATGTCAGAGCAGACTTCCTCAGCAGGGAAAGTCTGGATCCAGGGGAACAATGCAAAGGTCCTGCGCAGTCTGTCTCTATGCCTATTAACACTGAAGATTGTATTCTTGGTGGCGATATGCTCGGCTATTCGCATCTCTGAACTATAGGTGCTGTTATTTTGGGAACCGTTCCTCTGGTTCACTCCAGGAACGTGCAGGTTTGCACCATCCCTCCTTCTTACCAAAGGTAGTCTCGGAGTTTCACCTGAACCAGACCGTGTCCCTGCAGATGGAAGCAGGGACAAGGAAGACTACAGCCTACTACGCCACTTAAATGTCAGTAGGCTTCTAGTACGGTACCTGGAACGCTCAGAACCAGTGCGCAAGACAGACTGCTTGTTTTTCCTTCACGGGGGGAAGAAAACAAGGCGAAGTGGCTTTGCGAGCTACCATAGCTTGCTGGATCAAGGAAGTGATCATGAGAGCTTATGTGGAGGCAGGGAAGCCTTTACCCCTTCAAGTCAAAGCTCATTCTGCAAGGGCCCAGGCCGTATCCTGGGCGGAAGCTAAGCTACTTTCTCTCGTCGACATCTGTCGAGCAGCGACGTGGTCTTCCTTGCACACCTTCTCCAGCCTTTGCGAGGGCGGTGCTAACCAGACTGTGGGCAGCCTCCCACCCATTCAGGAGTAGCTTTTTACATCCCATTGGTCCTGAGTCCATCTGGCTACATGCTAGGCAATGAAGAAATTACTTACCTGATAATTTTGTTTTCCTTAGTATAGACAGGTGGACTCAGCATCCCTCCCACGCCTGCCCAGGAGAGGCACCAAGGAATCGTCCATGAGGTGAATCTTGATTCCATGTTGTTACAGGTAAGCTGTTACCCTATCCCTAGTTCAGGGCATCTATATTATTTCTGGGATTCAGCACTTATGTTGGTTGAGTACAGTTGCGGTCTCCAGTTTTTAATCATAATTTATTTATTTATTTACTATTTTTATATACCGATGTTCATTTCAAAAAGAGAGATCACATCTAATCAAGTTCTTCAATAATATGTCTGCAATGGCTTTTTGAAGAGAATACTAAATGGCTGAGGTCACTGCAGGGGTATATCTAGGGTGACAGCTTTGAAACCTGACTCTGTCTCCATCTGCTAGCAGGGGAGCACATAACCCATTGGTCCTGAGTCCATCTGTCTACACTAAGGAAAACGAAATTATCAGGTAAGTAATTTCTCCATTTTGTTTCTCTTCAAGTTGTTGAAAGGAGTAAGGTCACACACACGGACACAGAGAAAAGATACCCCACACCCGGATAGACATAGAGAAACTGATATCCCACACTCAGACCGACGGTGAAACAGACACAGTTACCCCATACTCAAGACAGATACAGAGAGACAAAGACACTCCAGACACAGACACCTTATGGAGAGACAGAAACCAAACACCTTGACAGGCACAGAGACACAAGACATACCATACCTAGAAAGAAAAATGCAGAGAGAGAGACAAGCAGACAGACATCACACAAATGAAAGCACACCAGGAGATGATCAGTAGCGTGGGCAGGCAAAGCAGGTCGGGTCCAGGAGACGATCAGTAGCGTGGTCAAGCAAAGCAGAGGTCGGGTCTAGGAGACGATCAGTAGCGTGGTCAGGCAAAACAGAGGTCGGGTCCAGGAGACGATCAGTAGCGTGGTCAGGCAAAACAGAGGTCGGGTCCAGGAGACGATCAGAAGCGTGGTCAGGCAAAGCAGAAGTCGGGTCCAGGAGTCAGTCCGTAGAACAAGTAGAGTAAATGTAGGACACAGGAACAAGGAAGAGTAACATGACCAGGATCAGGAACACAGACGAGACAGGAACCAGGAACATGAAGGATTCACCAGAGGAGGCAACGAAGTACACGACACATGGAGACTTGTTGCAAAGGCACCTAACTGAAGCTGGGCCCGGCCTTAATTACCGGCGCCCAGTGATGTCATCATCCGGGGCCGCGGGTTGGTTTCCTGCCGCGACCCCTTTAAAAGGAAAGAAGATGCGCGCGCCTAGGGAGGAGTACAGCGCAGGACAGCAGCATCTCCCCGCGGATGAGCACGAACATCCATCGCGGAGACAGGAGCACCGGGGGTGACCCAAGGTCGAAGGCGGCGGCCCATGGCTGCGAGGGAAGTGGAGCCAGACACTGGAACAGGCAGATGAGGGTAAGAGGGCCTGGCCGCGGACCTGCTGCGGCCAGCACATGCAACAGATTACAGTTGTATTTGGCAAACTACTTGGATCTTACCCTTGTAATGGAGGCCTTTAGGGTATAATTGTTCTAAGTACCTGTATTAGGCAGTTCATTTAAAGCAATTGTCTTATAATTAATCAGAGTAATTGAATGCATTTGTCAGTAGTTAATATTTTATTTTAATTTGTTTTATGTTAAGTAATTCTGTTGGTTTTTTTAGTGCTGTTTATGATATTTTGTATATGTTTAATTTGTTTTTAAAATTGTATGACTGCTAATTGCTGGTGGTATTTTTTTTTAATATTGTATCAGACTTTGAGATGTAATTGTTATTGTATTTTGATGTACACTGCCCCAACCAGAAATTTTCTTGTGTGAACGGTTTATAAGTATGAATAAATAAATAAATAGCCTGTATAAACATATAAAACTGTTAAGTCTGCGACTGAGTCAAGGATCAGCACATATAGATTTACGTATGCGCTTAAGTCTGCCAGCAGAGCCCAAGAACACACCTGGGAGAGCAGGCCAGCATGCACATTGTTCTGTCCACAAAAATTCATAAGGAACTTCTAGGTACTCCAAAGAAGGGTATCCCTTTCCTGACTTGTTCTATACACAATAGACAATGGATCCTCTTTATTTAAGGAGTGTGGATACAGTCCTATATAAATTAGTCATAATATGTTCAAATAGCTTAAAATTAGCTGGAAGGACATGATATCAAATAAAAGCGCATGCATTGAATGGGAGGTGGAGGAACCCTGCTAGAATACCTGGCCAAAAGGAAAATTAGATTTACTGGTTTAATTTTCAGAGGCTGTGATAGCAAATTAGCTAATCTGGTTCTGAAGTGCATGATAAAAGGCAAGAGAGAAGAAAGTTTAGAAAAGTTTAGGGTGACATGCATAAAAATGATTACAATGTGGAAAGCTTATCACAGAGGGGTACATTTTAAAAATAGCGCGTGCCCGTACTTTTGTTCGCGCAGCAGGCGCGAACAAAAAGTACGCTGGATTTTAAGATACGTGCGTAGCAGTGCGTATCTTATAAAATTCGGGATCAGCGTGCGCAAGGGGGTGCACATTTGTGCGCCGAGCCCTGTGTGCGCTGCCCGTTCCCTCCGAGGCCGCTCCGAAATTGGAGCGGCCTCAGAGGGAACTTTCCTTCCGCCTCCCCCCACCTTCCCCTACCTAACCCACCCCCCGGCCCTATCTAAAACCCCCCCTACCTTTGTCGCACAAGTTACGCCTGCTTGAAGCAGGCGTAACTTTGCACGCGCCGGGCCGGCTGCTGTGTGCCATGTTCCGGTCCGGGGGCTGATCCGGAGGCCGCAGCCACGCCGCGGCACCGCCCCGGATGACGCGCCGACCGCGTCCCGCCCCCGACACGCCCACCCCAAGAAAGCCCCGGGACTTACGCGCTAACCCTTTTAAAATCCGGCCCAGAGAGAACTGCTAGCCTTCCTAGCAAAGATAGCACTTGATGATGAATATGTTCAAATAACCTTAATTTGCATAGTTGGAAAAATGAGGAAAAGAAAACTCTTTTTAGCTGATGAGGGAAAAGAGATGGAACAAGATCTTATTAGAATAGTTCTCTTTTGCCCGGATTCTTAGGTACATGTGTAATTGTAGCATAGTGCATGGGACTCATTTTGAATATGACACTACTTTTTCTAAGCTAGTCATGAGTTTTAGAACATCAGAGACAACTTTGCTATTTTGCTGCCTGTTATAGATGTCATGGCTGATGCTGATGTACATCTTTGTACATTCATTATATGACCCTTCTAGACATAAATTTTGCAGGTAAAATTAATTCAGTTGGTATTTGTCGGTAATCATGGTTTTAATTGAACTCTTACAATGCTGTTACCCTGTTAGGAGATATTGTGAAAAAATGCTGTCTTGCTAATGGCTTGTAGTCAAGTATATAACAATTTTAAACCAAACTAACCAAGTTATTTCGGTTTAAGATGCCTAACCTCAGAACTGTGTGTACCTTGATAGTTCAGTTCATCACTTATCAAAATAATATATTCTGTACCAGTCCATTTATTTTTAAATGGAAGTTTTGGGCAGTTTTTGGTTTTACATTGTGTATGGGCGTGGTAGGCACAGCATATGTTACAAATTTGAGCCTTTACATTTCGTCATATCTCACTCAATCTCATCCTATAGATTTCTGCTTTCTAATGTTTTCTTTTGTGCCATTTACCTTTATTTGTCATGACTACCTGTTATACGTTGGAATGCGGATGGCATTGCTCTGATTTCAAGATACCGGATATTTTTTGTATGGAAATAGAATTTACTTGGATTTGTATTTTACATTTAATTACTCGCTTTTCCACATCCAAGCTGAAGGCAAGTTACAAACAATTACAAGTAGTTCGTTCCCTGCCCCAGAAGGTTTACAATCTAAGGGGATAATTTTCAAAGGGATTTAAACTCTTAAAACTGGGTTTTGAGTGTAGATGCACTTTACATGTGTAAGTAGGCTTTTCCAAATTGTTTGATATGTTCTACTCTTATGCAGTAAATCCTTTTGAAAATTACCTTCTGTTTTACAGCCTGAGGCAGTGGAGGCTTAAGTGTCTTGCCCAAGATTACCTTGAAAAGTAGTTTTTTAATCATTAGAATGACATTTTTTCATGGTTTTTTCCTTTTTGTGGGGTTAGATGGCCCCAGCCCATCTTCTTCTTTACCTCAACTTTGGTCACCCTTCTTATATCTCATCATAAAAACATAAGAATTTCCATACTGGGTCAGACCAAAGGTCATCAAGCCAGTATCCTGTTTTCAGCAGTGCCCGATCTAGGTCACAAGTACTTGGCAAGATCCCAAGGAGTAGATAGATTCCATGCTGCTTATCCCCAGGGATAAGAACCCCACAATATGTCAGTTTTTCTGGGTAATGGAATTATGCAGATTAACCTGGCTCTGAGACCAATTGTAGGCAAACACATATCTCATAGTAACATAGTAAATGACAGCAGATAAAGACCAAAATGACCCATCCAATCTGTCCAGCAAGGCGTTTAGAATTGTAACCGTTCCATGCAGGTTACCCCCATGTCTTCTGTTTAGGGTTATTATGATTTGATTATATTCCGCCTTTCACCGACTTCAGAAATAATTGCATTCAAGTACTGTATGTATTTCCCTATCCCCAGAGGACTTACAAGCTAAAGGCCTCGTTTACTAAGGTTTTTCTCCAAGGACAAGCAGGATGGTAGTCCTCACACACATCATCACATGGAGCCCCGATGCAGAAAACGTATGTCAAAATTTTAGAACTTTGACTAGGCACACTGAGCATGCCAGCATGCTCTACATCGCGCAACCATGCGGGGTCCATCTCTAGTCTTTCTTTTCCATGGCGCTGTACGTCTCACGGTGTGAATGAACTCCTTTTGACTGTTATTTGGCCTTGTGGCAAACTTTGTTTTTTTTTCGCACTTTTTGCAGGCTTTGCTCGTTGTTCCGTCGCCGGCTTCCTTGGTGCCCTCACGTAGTTTCTCCTAGTCAGGGTTTTCGGCGATTCGGGTAAGTTTCCTTTCGCAGTCTATTCCCCATGGCGGCAGTACATTGATGCCCGCCGGCCATTGATGCCTCGCTGCCATCGGTTTTGGTTCATGCCACTTTTGTGTCATCCGACATGGCCATGTCCGGTTTTCGGCAATGCCCCTGATGCTGAAGGATCATGTCCATCATGGATCCCATGAGATATGTGACCTCTGCCAGGGGGCATCGCATTACATCCCAGGTTACTGTTTATGTGCCTAAATGCCCCTGAAGGGACTTCAGCTTTGACTCGACAAGATAGAGCAGCTCTTCGGGTCTAAGAAGTCCGAGCCATTGGCATCGGCATTGAAGGACCAAGGAGCTGCACTGATGGACACTGAGCCATTGACATTGGCGGGACCGTCGGTTCCGTCGATGCAGTCAGCGGACAGGTGCCCTGGAGACCGTCCATCGTCAATCTCCTCCAGGCCAAGAATGTCGGGTTCTTTATCGTCATCCTTGGCACCGGCTAAGGACCAGGCCGAGCATTGAAGGAAGCCGAAGAAGCAATTGCATTGGTCTCAGTTGATGCATGGTGCTGGGCATGGGAATGCATCGGATTTTGCCACGATGCCCCCGTAATGGGGGCATCCGTAATGGAGAAGGTTTTCATGGGCAATGATTCAGATGGACTGAATCAAATCACGGTGAGCCTACAATGTGGTAGGCCTGATTGACAAACTGAAGAGTAGTAAATCACCTGGACCGGATGGTATACACCCCAGAGTTCTGAAGGAACTAAAAAATGAAATTTCAGACCTATTAGTAAAAATTTGTAACTTATCATTAAAATCATCCATTGTACCTGAAGACTGGAGGATAGCAAATGTAACCCCAATATTTAAAAAGGGCTCCAGGGGCGATCCGGGAAACTACAGACCAGTTAGCCTGACTTCAGTGCCAGGAAAAATAGTGGAAAGTGTTCTAAACATCAAAATCACAGAACATATAGAAAGACATGGTTTAATGGAACAAAGTCAGCATGGCTTTACCCAGGGCAAGTCTTGCTTCACTTTTTTGAAGGAGTTAATAAACACGTGGATAAAGGTGAACCGGTAGATCTAGTATCCTTGGATTTTCAGAAGGCGTTTGACAAAGTTCCTCATGAGAGGCTTCTAGGAAAAGTAAAAAGTCATGGAATAGGTGGCGATGTCCTTTCGTGGATTGCAAACTGGCTAAAAGACAGGAAACAGAGAGTAGGATTAAATGGGCAATTTTCTCAGTGGAAGGGAGTGGACAGTGGAGTGCCTCAGGGATCTGTATTGGGACCCTTACTTTTCAATATATTTATAAATGATCTGGAAAGAAATACGACGAGTGAGATAATCAAATTTGCAGATGACACAAAATTGTTCAGAGTAGTTAAATCACAAGCAGATTGTGATAAATTGCAGGAAGACCTTGTGAGACTGGAAAATTGGGCATCCAAATGGCAGATGCCATTTGATGATGCATATAGGGAAAAATAACCCATGCTATAATTACACAATGTTGGGTTCCATATTAGGTGCTACAACCCAAGAAAGAGATCTAGGTGTCATAGTGGATAACACATTGAAATCGTCGGTACAGTGTGCTGCGGCAGTCAAAAAAGCAAACAGAATGTTGGGAATTATTAGAAAGGGAATGGTGAATAAAACGGAAAATGTCATAATGCCTCTGTATCGCTCCATGGTAATACCGCACCTTGAATATTGTGTACAATTCTGGTCGCCGCATCTCAAAAGATATAATTGCGATGGAGAAGGTACAGAGAAGGGCTACCAAAATGATAAGGGGAATGGAACAGTTCCCCTATGAGGAAAGACTAAAGAGGTTAGGGCTGTTCAGCTTGGAGAAGAGACGACTGAGGGGGGATATGATAGAGGTGTTTAAAATCATGAGAGGTCTAGAACGGGTAGATGTGAATCGGTTATTAACTCTTTCGGATAGTAGAAAGACTAGGGGGCACTCCATGAAGTTAGCATGGGGCACATTTAAAACTAATCGGAGAAAGTTCTTTTTTACTCAACGCACAATTAAACTCTGGAATTTGTTGCCAGAGGATGTGGTTCGTGCAGTTAGTATAGCTGTGTTTAAAAAAGGATTGGATACGTTCTTGGAGGAGAAGTCCATTACCTGCTATTAAGTTCACTTAGGGGTAGATTTTCAGACTGCGCGAATAGGCGTACTTTTGCTGGCGCATCAGGCGCAAGCAAAAGTACGCGGGATTTTAGTAGATACGCGCGGAGCCGCGCGTATCCGCTAAAATCCTGGATCGGCGCGCGCAAGGCTATCAATTACGTATAGCCGGCACGCGCCGAGCCACGCAGCCTACCCCCGTTCCCTCCAAGGCCGCTCCGAAATCGGAGCAGCCTCGGAGGGAACTTTCTTTTGCCCTCCCCTCACCTTCCCCTCCCTTCCCCTACCTAACCCACCCATCCGGCCCTGTCTAAACCCCATCCTTATCTTTGTCGGGGGATTTACGCCTCCCTGAGGGAGACGTAAATCCCCGCGCGCCAGCAGGCCGCTAGCGCGCCGGGACGCGACCTGGGGGCGGGTCCGGAGGGCGCGGGCCCACCCCCGGACCGCCCCGGGCCGTAACCACCGCCCCGGACCCGCCCCCGAAACGCTCCCAACACGCCCCCAAAACGGCGCTGCGCTCGGTCCCGCCCCCGACACCCCCCCCTCCGAAAACCCCGGGACTTACGCGAGTCCCGGGGCTCTGCGCGCGCCGGTAGGCCTATGTAAAATAGGCTCACCGGCGCGCAGGGCCCTGCTCGCCTAAATCCGCCCGGATTTGGGCAGATTTAGGCGAGCAGGGCTCTTAAAATCCGCCCCTTAGAGAATAGCCACTGCCATTAGCAATGGTAACATGGAATAGACTTAGTTTTTGGGTACTTGCCAGGTTCTTATGGCCTGGATTGGCCACTGTTGGAAATAGGATGCTGGGCTTGATGGACCCTTGGTCTGACCCAGTATGGCATGTTCTTATGTTCTTACAGTGACCCCATCATAAGGATTACCAATCCTCCATCAGTGCTGGGGGTCCATGAAGGTCTTCACCGGTCTTGATGCCAGTCATCGATCCACCTCAAGTGTCTGAAGATGATCTGGCTACCCCTCCTTCCTCCCAGTTGGTGTCAGCAGCGGCAACGTTCGAGGAGGAGCTGGAGTGTTGAGTCCAGCTAGCAATGGACCAGGTGCTGCAGGGCTTCGGTCCAGTGGCACCGATGGCACCGGATCTATCACAGAGGCTCCCAGGCGTCGCGCGACAAAGGGGCCAGCCCCTTTGTGTGCCCCTTCGTGCAGACCCAAGTGCCACTAGCAGGATACCCCTTCCTTCTGCAATAGAAATCCAGACACAGCTTTATAATCCCTCCGAGGCAAACAGTATTACCCAAGACCCCGGAGAACCAATCATTCACCCTTCACAACTGGTTACACCAATACACAACTACTTTAAAAATGCACCCACTTTCTATTCCCATAATCAAGAACAAACCAAGAACAAACACAACACTGACCTCCCAATATACTACAAGACAACAAAGACTGATCCCAATTATGACATCTCCTACCACTCAACTCTTAGGTCTCTCACTTTTCACATTAACTCTATTCAACGCACAATCACGTTCCAAAAAAATGCATATCCTCAATGATTATCTTATCGAAGTCAACCCAGACCTATGTGCTATTACGGAAACATGGCTAAAAACCTCAGACATAGTACTTACCAACCAGCTACCTACACAAGCCTACGACATTATTTCTGTACCCAGACCTAAAAAAAAAAGGAGGAGGCCTTCTTCTGGCCACCAAGAAATATCTAGGTCTCACACTTCAACAATCATACTCCACCACGAAACTCGAATTCTCTCTCTTTAAGTCAGAACATCTACAAATATGCCTCATCTATGCCCCACCAGGAACACTAGATTCGGACCCATCACCTCTTATAGAGCTGATAACCAAATACATCAACTCAGACAAACCAACCATAATCCTGGGAGACTTCAACTTGAACGTTGACTCACACCCCCAAACCACAAACTGTGAAACAATGCTTACAGCGCTCAGCCATTTGGGTTTCACACAAATAGTCAAAGGTCCCACACACAAAGGCGGACACACGCTGGACGGGAGGAGGGGACAGGACTGGGGCTGCACCGGAGACCGGACGGGGCCAGGGCAGGTAAGCAATGTTTTTACACTTTTTTCACACCATTTTTTACACTTTATTCCCGTTTTAATTTTCAAACACCACACTAACACCACACTAACACCAAGTAGAGGGTAGCGGTAAACTAACAGGTTAAGGACGCGGCAAAATAGCGGGTTACAAAGGAGATAATCTGAGCGCGCGTCACAGTATCGGAGGGGAATAGCTAATTCCTTCATTATACAGCTAATTCGTTCATTTACATATCATATACATGCTGCGTGCGGAAAGGGTTATGCGTCTGTTTTAAGAAGCGCTAAGGACGCGTGAAACTGGAGACTGTATCGCTGAATCGCCCTACGCGTCCGAATTGTGCGCTCCCAGCACGTTATAGACTGGAAATCTTCAACCGCACGTTACAGTATCGACCTGATAGGTATCCGAGGTACAGCACTCAGCTGGTTCAAGTCCTTCTTGTTTAACAGATTCTACAAAGTTAGGATAAACAACAAAGAATCTCAACCGATCCTTTCAGACCAAGGTGTACCTCAAGGCTCCACTCTCACCAACACTCTTCAATGTATACCTCCTCCCTCTTTGCCAATTACTCTCCAACCTCAATCTCACCCATTACACTTTCTTGCCGATGACATACAGATACTAATCCCTATCACCGAATCACTTCAAAGAACCATCACCCATTGGAAAGACTGCCTACAATCAATTAAAGACCTACTCTCCAGCCTAAACCTAGTCCTGAATGCCAACAAAACAGAGATGCTAATTATTTCTCACGACTCCACGATTAACACAGCAATCCCTACACTATCCTCCACATTAAACATGGATTTTGCCACAGATGTCAGAGACCTAGGAACATGGTTGGACAACCAACTAAACCTAAAAAAATTTATAAACAACACCACTAAGGACTGCTTTTATAAACTGCAGGTCCTCAAAAGGCTAAAACCTCTCCTCCATTTCAGTGACTTCCGACTAGTACTACAATCCATCATCCTAACAAAACTCGACTACTGCAACTCCATCCTTCTCGGACTCCCTGCTAGCACTATCAAACCCCTGCAGATGGTTCTTAACGCTGCTGCCAGAATTCTCACAAACACCAATAAAAGAGATCATATTACCCCTATTCTATGCAATCTACACTGGCTACCCATCAAACACAGGATTCAGTACAAACACTCACCATCATATACAAAGCTATTAACAACATTGTACCTATCTCATTAAAGACACAAATTCGAGCCCACACATCTTCCAGACCCATCAGAAGCGCTTATAAAGGATCTCTGTATGCGCTTCCAGCAAAATCACTATTAAGAAAGAGAGCACTATCAACAGCAGGACCGCACCTATGGAACTCCCTTCCACCAGACTTACGCCTTGAACCCAGCCTTCCAGAGTTTAAAAAACAACTAAAAACTTGGATATTTAGACAGGCGTTCCCTGACTCATAATGTAAACAGGCTTCCCTACCTCCTTCCTTTACCCTCCGCTCCCACCCTACCCATTGCTCATTGCCCCAAATCATTCCGCTGACGAACTATTCAGCTCAAGACAATTTCCAGCCATAATATTAATTCTTTTAAGGCAATCACCATCATATCCTCTTCAAGACTCACTACTGTAAATATCTGTACAGTTGGGGTCTCATGGCCTCATGGCAGATCTGTTTCCTGCTCATATTGATCGGAACCAGTTCTTTGATCTGTTTATTTATCTAACTGTTTATTTAAAATTATTATTGAATTGTTACATGTTAACTGTTTAACTGTTTACCTGTTCACTGTAAATTAGCCATGTTTAACGGTTTTAATGTTTTAATGTAAAAAGCCCTGGCCAGACAAGCCCCGGGCGAGTTCCTATTCTCTGTAAACCGGAATGATTTGTATCTAATGCAGGAATTTTGGTATAGAAAAATTAAAAATAAATAAATAAAATAAATCTAGTGCTGCCAGTCCTCGTACCACTTCTGGAGAAGTTCAGTGTGCTCATTGGTGCATTACCAACCCATCTGGCTTTGATTCCTGAGATAACATTGATGGCTGGCAGGGCACCGAGGTCTTCCCCTACCGATAAGGTGGTGTTTGCCGGTTCCTCTGAGGAGGAAGCTCCACTGAGGCTGGCAGAGATGCTGAGGCCTGCTGCCTCCTGTCCAGTTTACCGGTGCCTGCAGCTCTGGATGAAGGCCGATCACCTAGGGACCCATCCCCTAGGGCTTACAGTGAGAATAAGGAATCCTATGACCCCTGGGAGGATGATGTTTCGTAGTCCACCTCCGAGGGTCTCCCTTCAGACTCTTCTCCTCCAGAGGAGCGAAGGAAGTCTCCACCTGAGGACTTAACCTTCGCAGGTTTTGTGAGGGTGATAGCGGGAGCCATCCCTTTTAAATTATTAACACAGGAGAATGCCAGGCACAAAATGCTTGAGATCATCCAGTTCATGGAACCTCCTGAGGAGATCGTGATGGTCCCAGTACACGAGATCCTTAAGGAGTTGCTGCTGAGGATATGGAAACATCCCCTCACAGTGCCTCCCGTCCATAAGAAGGCAGATGGGATCTACCTCGTCCAGAAAGCTGCCGGATTCGATAAGCGTCAGCTGCCCCACCACGATGGTGGTTGAATCTGCCCCCAAGACGGCCAAGCGCTCTCAGACTCATTCCTCGACGCCCCTGGGGAAGGACCATAGAGCAATGGATGCTCTTGGGAGGAAGGTACTTCAAGGCATTATGCTCATTGCCCACATTGCTGCCTACCAGTTCTACATGAGCCAGTACTCATGGGACATCTGGAAGCAGGTGTAGGCGGTGACTGAGCAGCTGCCTGAACAGTAGCAGGACACTCTCATGTCACTGGTTCATAAGGGCCTGGAGTGTGGAAAACATGAGGTCAGTGCGACCTACGATATTTTAAAGTTGGCATCGAGTCTCTGCAGTGGTGCCCGTAGAATGGCATGGCTGCGGGCCTCTGATCTCTGACCAGAGGTACGGGAATGACTCGCTGACATGCTGAGTACTGGAGAGAATCTGTTCGGAGATAGGATCAGGGATGCTGTGACCCAACTTCGGGACCACCATGAAACCTTCCAACAACTCTCCACCAGTACTCTGGACCTGTCCTCTTCTAGGAGGCCAGTGAGACCGGGGCCAAGGAAGTCTTTTTTTTTTTGCCAAAGAAAGTACTGTCCTCCCGCCTTGCTCCTGTCAACACCATCGGGGCTCCTGCAGCCGACCTAGGCAGCAGAGAGCCACCAAGCCCAAGTCTGCTCTTTAGTCAACTCAGGGAACAGGATTTTGACTGGGTCATAGAGAATGTAGGCCAATTGCCCATACCCGGGATTATGGACTCTCCGGTCGGAGATAGGCTACAGATCTTTGCAAACCAGTGGCCCAGTATAACCTCGGACCAGTGGGTTCTGTCCATTGTCTGTCAAGGGTGTCCCATCAAATTATCCTCCGTACCCATCTTGGGGCCGGTAATGCATCAGGAGGTGCTACTAGCAGAGCTCTCCTCCATCTTAACAGCAGAACGGTTGAGCCCATTCCACCAGGGCAAAGACGGCAGGGATTCTACTCCAGGTACTTCCCATCCCATCCTAGACCTAAAGGTCTTGAACAAGTTTCTAAGAAAAGGAAAGTTCAAGATGGTTTCCCTGGGCACCTTGACACCTCTTTTCCAAAAAGGGGACTGCTTATGCTCCCTCAACTTCCCCTGTCACAGGAAGTATTTGTGGTGGGAAAACAGCACTTCCAGTACCGGGGTGTTGCTGTTCAGGTTCACGTCAGCCTCATGGGTCTTCACAGCCAGGCTGTGGTGGTGGTGCACATCCACAGGCTGGGAGTGCATGTTTTCCTATATATGGATGATTGGCTGGTCAAGAGCATGTCTCAGGCAGGGGCTATCAAGTCCATGCATTTGACCATCTGGGTGTTGGAGTCACTAGAGTTCTTTCTCAATTACCAAAAGTCCCATCTCAGTGCTTCACTTCAATTGGACTTCTTAGGAGCCCTGCTAGACTCGGCTTAGGTCAAGGCTTTCCTGCCTTGCCAGAGAGCCGTCACCTTGACGACCATTGCAACAGAGATCCAACAGAGCCAGCAGGTGTCAGCCTGGCACATGTTGAGGCTCTTGGGCCATATGGCTGCAATCGTCCATGTCATTCCCTTGGCAAGTTTACACATGCACAGATCCCAATGGATCCTGAGGTTGCAGTGGCGCCAGGCCACTCAGAGCCTCCAGGAGTTTATCTGAGTTACCCCATCTCTCCAGGACTCATTTTCCTGGTGGCTGGTACTTTCATATCTAGAATGGGGGATCTCTTTTGAAGTCTCCCTACCCCAGTTGTCCTAACCATGGATGCATCCACTTTGGGGTTGGGAGCTCATGTAGATGGGCTCAGCTCCTAGGGTCTCTGGTCCATTCAGGAATGCTTTTGTCAAATCAACTTCCTGGAGCTTCGGGTGATCAGGTATATGCACTGGCCTTTCAAAGATCGGCTGTCCAACAAATTTGTCCTGATCCAAACTGACCACCAAGTAGCCATGTGGTATGTCAGCAAGCAGGGAGGCACGGGATCATACCTTCTGTGTCAGGAAGCGGTCCAGATCTGGTCGTGGGCCCTGTTCTACGGGATGGTGCTCAGGGCCGTGTACCTGGCTGGGACAGAGAACGTGGTAGAGGTAGTCGATGCTGTCGAACCTTCAGACCGCATGAGTGGTCCCTAGACCAGGGGGTAGCGAATCGGATATTCTGCCTCTGGGGGAGCCTGGACATAGATCTATTTGCATCTCCCTGCAACAGGTAGATGCCTTTGTTCTACTCCCTGTACAGGTCAGACGGCAAACCAGCCTCGGACGCCTTTGCCCGTCATTGGGGCAAGAATCTTCTGTATGTGTATCTTCTGTTTCCCTTAGGGGCGAAGACTCTCTTGAAGCTTCGTGAGGACAGGGGGTCTATGATCCTCATAGCCCCTCATTGGCTGAGACAGGTCTGGTTTCCACTCCTTTGGGAGCTGTCCATCCAGAGACTGATCAGTTTGGGGACTTCCCTATATCTCATCATGCAAGATCAAGGCAGGCTACAGCATCCCAACCTCCAGGCCCTGTTGCTTACAGCCTAGATGTTGAGAGGTTAATCCTGCAGCTGCTTGATCTTTCGGAGGATGTATCTCGGGTGCTGGTGGGTTTTAGAAAGCCTTCCAATAGAAAGTCCTACGGACTGAAGTGGAAGAGGTTTTCCATAATGTGTGAACAGAAGGCCCTCAATGCGTTCTCCTACCCCCACACAAAAACTGCTTGTCTACCTTCTATACCTATCTGAAGCCTGCTTAAAGACCAAGTCTGTTAGATTTCATCTCTGTGCAATTGGAGCTTACCACCAAGGTAGATGGTACACCCATTTCTGTACAGCATTAGTTGTACATTTCATGCGAAACCTGCTTCAGTTGAAGCCTCCCCTGAGATCTCCCGCTGAGTTTTGGGACCTCAGCATGGTGTTAACTCAGCTGATGAAAGCTCCTTTTGAGCCGCTGCATACCTGTGCCCTGAAGTACCTGACCTGGAAGGTTATATTTTTGGTAGTGGTCATCTCGGTGCACAGCACCAGTGAGCTCCAGGCCTTAGTGACTTATCCACCTTAAATTAAGTTTTATCATGACATGGTGGTCTTGCATACTCACCCTAAATTCCTTCCTAAGGTGTGATGGACTTTCATCTTAACCGTCAATCATCCTGCCAACATTCTTTCCCAGGCCCATTCGCACCAAGGCGATCGAGAACTGCACAGTTTAGACTGCAAGCAAGCCCTAGCTTTCTATCTGGAGTGGACAGAAGCCCATAGACAGTTCACCCAAATTTTGATTTCTTTTGATAAGAATAGGTTGGGATTTGCCGTTGCCAAACAGAAGCTATCTAGTTGGCTAGCAGATTGCATCTCCTTCTGTTATGCCTAGGCGGGACTGTGTCTTGGGGGTCATGTCAAGGCTCATTCTGTCAGAGCCATGTAAGTGTTGGTGGCCTGCTTGCGAGCAGTTCCCATGGAGAGATCTGCAAG